>NW_015378063.1:0-226599 GCF_001204775.2 Aspergillus nomiae NRRL 13137
CCCAAAAAATGTCCACTCCAGACCCCCAATCACCGTCTCAAGACCAATCCCTCCAAGAACAACCAACAATACAGAACCGGCTCCCAGTGTACACCCACCACTGCCGCTTCTGCAACCACCTCCTACTATCCACAACCCGCGACATCGCCTCCCTCCCGCGCCGCAAAGACCCCGCCAAAGACAAAGCCCTCATCCTCCCCCTCCCAACATCAACCACCCCCGAGGACTCAAACCCCAATCGACAAGAACACTACACCATCCTCCTTTCGACAACGGTACCGGATCGCAAGGCGACGCTCGTACGGCGCGAGGACGGCTTCGAGAAGAGGTTGTTTCTGCGGTGTGGACGGTGCCGGGTTGTGGTGGGGTATTTCCTGGATGGGGTGCTTTTTCCGATGACTTCTGTTGCTGCTTCTGCTTCGGTGGGTGAGGGGGAGGAGGGCGAACGGAAGGAGAAGGTCGTTTATTTGCTTCCGGGGGCGTTGGTGGAGACGGGGGCTATGGGAGATGAGGGGAGGCTGAAGGGGTTTGATGATGAATGGAGGGGGTGGAGGGCGGAGGTTTAGTATGTATTATTATGTGTTGTATTATATTGGTTAATGAATGGATGTGTATATCGAACTTGGGGGTGTTGTCCTGGTGGGTGTGGGGCGTATGGAGTCTGAGTGCTGTTTATTATGTCGTGGATATTGTCATGCGGAAGGTTTTCATGGCACTGAGGGCACTGTTTGCCCTTTGTATAGACCTATATTCTTCATCTTGAAGCCCTTGAGTGTTGTTGATATGCTCGGTGCACGTCTGGTATACCGTTTTGATATCTCTAATTGTTGTATAATTCTGAGTGTGCAGGAGGAATATCCAATTTCCTGTATTGCTATCTACACTGTCATGTGCACTGACAGGAATTCTACTATAAAGGCAACCATCTCTACAGCTGCTACTCTAGATCGGTCTCGCAAAATTATAGACAGCAGTCGGGGAACAACAGATTCATAATACTCAAAGCTACCTCTCCAGTCAAGCTACTTGCCCAAAATACCCTAGAGAACTATTCTCAATACCTAGCATTATCAGGAAGAACAACATCAAGCACAATTCTCCAAAATTCGACTCAATAGACTGACAGATCTAAACGACACCGTCTCACAATATACGAGCGAGACTAAGGCCAACAATCTTTTGGACCTGGGTTGCCTATACCAGAAAGATAATCCAAGCGTCCTGAGCCCCTCCAAGTACAGAAGTGCTGCGGTAGGTTCCTGCAGAAATGACCAATCTACTAACACTACAGATCAAATCGATACAACTTGGCACTGCCACGCGTTAGTTGCAAGGGTACGGTCCCTACACTGCAATTTTAGCTTCCCGGAGAGGATAGTAAGAATCAGGATGTCGAGAGACAAAGGTCATGGTTGTGGAGACAGGGCATCTGCAGTGTAAACAGCGGTGTACTACATTTTTAGAGCCCTGGGGAGGATAGCTAGGATATCCTATCCACTCAGATAGTGGATGTGGAGGTCAGTGCTGCCAATATGCAATGGCTTCCCAGACCAGCGGATTGTACTGCAATTTTAGTGCTCTGGAGAGGTTTCCCAGGGCTCTATATTTATGCTGCTAGGGCAGGCATTTGGTTCGATTTTCACTGCACTTTAGTTCCCTGGGGAGGAGAGCAGCATCTCATGGTTATCCTAACTGGTCAAGTCCGTCATATCACCGAGACGCATTCTCTTTTAGCGTGCACTGCATTTCTAGTTCCGAGGAGATGATGTTCAGAAGCCGCTATAGACACTATTAGATAAAGATCAGTTCTCTCATGCTTCTAGATTTATCGAGGTTAAGTTAGGACAGAGCTAATAAACATCTACACTGTACTTTTCGGCCCTGAACGAGGATACTGAGGATTCCATACGTACCCTAATAGATGTAGGACATTTCTATTACACAGCTAGATCCGTTGCACTTGGTGCAAGCATGAGCATTGCGAGTCTGCCTAGTGATTATATTCTATCTGTCTCCAGCCTTGCACAGCATTTTTAGGTCATGACAGAGGGTGTTCAGGATTCACCATCCACATTGATAGATGAAGGCCCACCACTGCCAAGGTTTTGGACTAATTTACAGCCACGTACTACATTTTCTGAGGGCCTGGAGCGGATGGTTAAAGGTGACAACGCATATGCACAGTATTTTTAGGCCACTAGAAGAGATCAGATAGGTGGCAGTTTGACCGCAGATCTTCACTGCAATTTTAGACACTGGGAGAAGTTAGTTAAAGGCTTTTGTCGGCACTAATATGTGAAGTAGCTCAGCCATGCATACTACACTGCACTTTTAGACACTGCGAGAGCCTAGAAATTTGTCTAGATTCATCATTTGATGACTGAGCTATCACTCTTTAGGCATCAAAACGCGCTACACTGCAATTTTAGCTCACAGGAGGGCTGGTCGGAATAATTTGCTTGGATATTTGCGGCCAATGAGACTTGTGACATTGTTTGTGTTGTAGTCTTGGCTTGTATACATGTTTTTGCATATAGCGTTACTACTATCGGTGTTTGTACTTGTTTTCCGGAGAGAAAAATAGAGAGAAAGACTGTACTATTCTGTCCCTCATGTGAAGCTTGTATAGCAGAGAGTATCTTAATCCTTAACTTGACAGTTTGAATTACCTTGTTTTTCCTTTGGACCATTCTACTTTGACTATATATATCCGCATATTGATGTAGCGGAGCACTCGTCCGTGAAATTTAACCGAACGAATAGTTAGTTACTCGGCTAACTTTAAGAGAACAAAATTTCTAGTACTATAAAGAATTGTATCTTATATATTTCTCTATATGGAGCAAATTAACGTTGCGAGAATGACAGGGCATGAAATACTGCCTTGTCGATTGGGTAGCTTTCCGTAATATGCCAGTTGTACTTCTGGATGTGCGTGTGGGTCACTTTATATAGTTCAAGGTAGTCGACGATAAGTAAAGGAGTCTGTCGTTTATCTGTTTTGGCTGAGACTTATCTCGCTATTATGGTTGGTTTCGTCCTGCTCTGTTGGTTCGATATACATGGTCGCCTTCAACACTAGGAGTGATCTTTTGGAGCCCACGTAGGGTACCACTATCTACTATACGTCATCTCAAGCATCACTAAATCAAAGGTATATGGACTGGTGTGAATTTGTGCAAATATCTATGCTATCATTGCTATTGCTATCCATATCATATGAACCCGATATACAATACAAACGAACTGAAACTTAGCCCAACTCCGCCCCTCGAGCGATTCTCATAATATCATAGAACATAGGGTATCGTGTATCAATCATCAGTTGGCCAGGATCGTGCGAACGAGCTCTAAATATGCACGCATTAGTTCAGTCCCGACTACTGCGCCTGGGAATTCTGTAACCTACCGGTGTAGTTAATCTCACCCGAGCTGGTATCAACCGCCTTGAGCAGCTCATCGACTTCTTCGTCCGACATCTTCTCGCCCAAGTTCGTCAGAACTGCCCCCGGTTAGCACCTCGGTCATCTTGTACTCCATCCTACCATCAGAATACGTACTGTATCGAAGCTGACCAACCCCAATAAACCCGGTCATATCCTTATCAAACACCTGGAACCCGCGGCAGTATTCCTCGGCTTCACCAGGGTCGCGGAAGCCGCCCGGACGGTTGAGAACCTTCACGAAAGAATCGAAGTCGACTATGCGAATGAAACTCGTTAGATCATTATTTCCCTTATGAGCGATCGCGACTAGACAAGGATAGACCTACAGTCTCCGCCGAGGCTCTTCTCCAGATCGGCGATCTCAGCGAGGGTGGGATTCTGGCCGCATGCGCGCAGGAGGTCACCGAGGGACTCTAGGGAGACCTTGCCGGAGCCGCGCTTGTCGAAGAGGGAGAACGCTTCCTTGTAGTTGGTGGAGGCCTGATCGTCGTGGTGATTGTGTGAGCCGGTCATTTTCAATGCCAAATGTGATATTCAACCAAGGAAATGATTTCAAGCACAGGATGGCAGACGAGGGAGATGGAAAATGCAGGTGTACTGGGGAGAATGAGGGAATGAGGAGGGGAAGATTGTTGATGGAATGGGTCGGAAGAGGGCGAACCAGGGAATGCGCATGAGGTTGAGGGGCGGCAATTCAATCCAATCGATTTAATGGGACCGAGTGAGATCTCGCCCGGATCCAGTAGGAGATAAACAACCACCATCACCAAGCTCTTGGACATCCTTCACCTCGCTGGCCATGTTTCTCTTGCCACTATTCCACGGGATTGCAGAGCAACAATCAGACGGGGCCACGTACCATCTTTTCGATTTGTTGTTATGGAGCGATTGCGAGGAAGATTCCGGAAATGGTATAGAGCTGTGTAGATTACTGCGAGGGGGAATGAAGGCAGGGATGGTTGCAATGGAGGATTGACGGTTGACCAGCACGTCAAAGGTCAGAGGTTACCAAGGAACAGGTTGGACTGGAATGTTGATAAGAGTCGAAAAGGCGGGATGGAGAAAAGGAGAAAGTGGAGTGTCCGTTGTTGTGGTAACCGTTCCCTGATTGGGAACCAGGCCCTTCCCCATTTGGGACGTCATTCCACATCGAGTCTTCCCGTAGTATGCAGTACTTTAAGTGCTCTTGCTAAATAATGACTGTTGATACGATCATCGTCATTGAACCGACTCATTTCCAAAATCAGAGCTACTCTCCAAGAATCATACAAAGCAATCATACAGAGCATGCAGAAGACAACGCTTATCCCATTGGTATCACCGCATAATCATAACCCATGAACAGACCCAAAAATAAAAATAGTATATGTACATAACACAAAAGGAGAAGGATATCAACCAGCTCCCAAACAAAGAACAACTCCCCCTCCCCCTTCCTTGAAACCCGTAAGGACACAGGAAAGAGTCGAAGATGTAAGAGAACCCAGAAAGACCTATCAGTGCTTATCGGCCCTTCAACTTCTCAATACAACTGCTCAACAAATTAGCCGCTTCCGCCAACAGCTCCCATCGTGTGTTAACAAATCCATCTCGCAGAACCATCAACATCCCCAGGCACCGGTTGCGACCCTCCATTGCTTCCAGGTCGTTGGGTGAACGTACTCCTCCCACCCGTCGGAGATACTCTTGCATGTCGCGGCGCTGATCCGCCACTGTGGCCAGCTTCGGTGGTGAACGAATCGGGCCTTCCAGCGCGTATCCATAGCACCAGACAACCAACGCTGCAACGTAGATCACCCATGGCCGGTTGAGGAGATAGTCATCCCGTCCTGAGTAAAGCTCCCCTTCCTCCGACTCGCTGCTCAGCAAACACTCGGAGAGAAATTTGAGCGCGTAGAAAGTCGCGTCTCGCGCTGACGCCTTTGTAGCCCATCGCTCGGTCATCTTCTCACGTGCAGCATTGTAGTCTCTGGCAGTGATAGCTCTTCCCATGAGTCGGGTGGCCCCGCCGAGGATTTGACAGTCGACGATGTCGACGTGCGACGCCATGTGAGCAAGGCCGTGCAGCACGTCGCGGGATTCGAAGACGTTGTCATCATCAAGTGGATGCTGAACCCGGTACCCTGGGAAAGGTGGTGGTGTCCCGGCTTGTCCCAACGCTTCGTCAAAATCTCGTCGCCAATTATCAAAGGCCCGCAGCAGCGCAGCTCGCCATTTGTCTCGACCGCCAAGTGCCTGAGGAACTCCCAAAGAACTGACTTGGAGATCTCGCTGGTTCATATGCCAACTGACGCTGAGAAGACCCGCCATGAGAATGGTTCTCCCGAAGGCATTGGTCCGTACCCGTTGCCCATTAAGTGTCCGTTTGAGGCCATCCAAAAACATGACTGGCTTCACTCCGTTAGCATGGAGACTAGCCTGCACACGCGCCACTTCAGCAGCGCTGGTCGCTGACCACAAAGCCTCGTCGCAGGGCAGGGGTAGCCGAAGCTCATGCGCGACCATCTTAGCCGAGTGGCCGAACATAGTGGCATGAGTGGAGTCGAGGACAAAAGCGGCAAATGCCACTCTCCGGGTGGCCTCCGCTTTGATCCAGTGCGTCCACGATTCATCCGCAGAGAAATCCTGTGTTGTCGTCGAACAGGACACCGACCGGGCCTGCCGGTCGTCTCTCAAGCTCGCGGGTGAGTCGAATGCGGAACGTCCAATCAAAGAGCTGCCCCGACGCATTAGGGTCAGAGTGGTGTCGTGGTGAATATGTGCTCGTTCATGTAACGCTCGAGTAGAGTACATCTTTTCGTAAACCTCAAGCAGCAGGAGGGCCTGGAAGACCCACAGCTTGGCAGGCGGCCGGAAATCACCGTCCATGAAGAGCTCCCACCTAAGATGCCACACAATAAAGTCTGCCAGCTCGGATGCCGCTTCGGTTAACTCTGGGCCGTGAATCTTGTCCAGCGTGGATGCACCGATGGCTATAACGATCAGTAAAAGCAGGTTTGGCGCCTGGTCGGCGAAAAAGGTGGGCCGATGCAGGATGGGCAGCTGAGAGTGGAAGTGATACCAGTACGATCCAATGTACGTCTGCATCATTCGCAAGCTCAAAACGTGGTTGTCATCGTCCATATCACCATCCATTAAAGCATCTTTGCGTTTGGCTACTACCGAGTAGGCGGCTTCATTAAAGCGAGTCGCCATGAGATGAAGAAGTTCCTGCCGCTTTTCCTCCGATATAATGGCGCGGGGTGAACCGGGGTCCAGAATGCTGGTAACACTCATGGGATGATGGGGCGGGATAACGCCGCTCAGAAACGTCCCATAGGCTGGATCACCCAACAAGAATTGATTCTGCAGTTGCGTAGGGTCCATGTAATTCGGTACCATACCACTCGCTGCAGGGTAGCTCATGGACGACGATCCGGGAATGGGTTCATTAAAAAGCCATGCCGTAAAGTCTTCCGCCATTGCAAAAGGGGATCTATTGTATGATTCGCTTCCAAAGATCGGGTAGACACAGTTGGCCAACGAATCAAAGCCAGGGTCCCCAACTGTCGAGCCGGGAGCTATCATCCCCGACATTGTATCAAAAGCGCCCATGTTGGCTGTTTGGTCAAGAGTCGCCGGTGTAGAGGCTGTTGCCGGGGCTAAAGAAAGACCCGAGTAACCATTCACGGGCATCTGCATACCAGCCTGAGAGGCAAATGGTACAGTATCAGCCAGAGACGACCCGTTGGCGTCTGTCGGCAGTGAGGAGTAAGCTCCATCAGCACCTTGGGATTGTGTGGTGGTTGTCTGACCAGGATGTGACTGTGCGTCATGATGGATTTCACCGATGGGAGTATTTGTCGGCTGATGGTTGCTCAACGTCCCATACGACGTATTTTGTAGTTCGGGAGGACTGTAACTCTTCGGTACTGGAGGAGAACTTTTCCCATGGGTGCTTAAGCTATTTGACCGGGGGAAAGTGTTTTCATTCTGCGATGGTAGTATGTGATGTTGGTAGCTAAATACGGAATTCAGGCCGACAGAGGGAGATGACGATGACGAAGGAGATATTGGAACAACCCCGTTGGACTGAGCGCTTGACATTTGCGTAGGTATGGATGGCGGCGTGACGACCGTCGCTTGGCTGACATGGGGTACATGGTGCGGGCTCTGAGGCTGGTTGGTAGCAGCTTGCGCAAAATGATCGCGTTTTTGGAGTTGGGAGCCTTGGGTGGTGTGACGTTCACGGTGTCGAATGCAGAGGTCTTGTCGAACGAAGGAGCGGTAGCAATCAGGGAAATCGCATCGATATATTTGCTTGGGAGTATCTAAGCCATCAAAGAGATCAGTCATCTTTCGATAACCGTTGTGGTGTGGGGATTCACTTACGGTTCAACTGATGCCGGTATAGATGCTCCGCACGCGAATAGCTTTTCCCACACCCTTCGTGTGTACATTCGAATTTACGGTCCGTGTTGACCTTTCGAACCCTCTTCCTTTTCTTCGGGGCGCCATTGACAGTGATGGTGTCGTTGTCCATGATCTCTGCTTCTCGTTCTCTGCGGATGCCTTTTGGCCCTTGGTCTAGACCTGTGATTGTACCGACCGCCAAGGTCATCCTTCAGTCAGTTCAACCGAGAAGTACTGAAATATTGACGGTCGTCCTTGCTTCCTTGACTTCCCGGTTGCCCAAAACACACAGGACGTTGGCCTGCGGAGAACGGAGAGTTACCGAATACGTCGGGGCATCAGACCGGGCGATGACGGCCCGAGTCCGGGGCAGGATGGAGGCGGATATGAAGTTTCACGGAGAGATTAACAAGTAGGGGAAATATGCCATGGACACGGAAGAGATCAAAGGGTTGTCTTTCTTGCCCGGAAGAAAAGATGCGAAGGATGGCGGCGGCGCAAGGACGAGTTGAGTAAAAACCCCGTGGGGAAAAGCGTGTGCACGGAAAGCCGAAGCGTTCCCGGGACGGCTGGACAGAGGAAAGGATTCCGAGCTGAAAACTCTACTCCGACCGAAATTCAGAGCGAATCTCGCCGGTAGAAAATCCGGAAACACAGGCGGAAATTGGAGAGAGAAAAGGAGAGGTCGCAGAGGTGGTGGTACGATCGCTAGGAGCGATATGGAATAATAATTGGAGAAGTTGAAAGGCGGAGAGAGCGAGCGCGCGCGACAAAGTTTGAAAAGAGGGGAAGGTGATTGGAAATATATAAAGTACACTTCTTGTACTGTAACGGTCCGATCGGTCGTATACAGTACCTGCTCAGTCCTAGTACTGCTTCCCAACAGAAAACGGGCGGCGACAGACGAGTTCATATAGAGGACTGGGCGACTGAAGGATTCAATTAAATCACCCAGTAAGGATTAATGGAAATTCGAGAAATTGAAATAAAATAAAAACCAGATCAATTTTCTATCTCGTATAATGATAGCCACAACCATTTCCATGACTCCAGGTGGGGTATCCTCATACTAAGGCTCCAAACAGGTTATTATTATCGAATTCTTTTCGTGGTCAGTCGGCATTTCATGCATCAAGTGGATGCTATCTGCTATCCTAACAAAATGAATATCAACCCTCGTCGCTAAGTTTTTCCCCATCTCCGCTTTCTTTGCTTTTTCTCCTCTAAGCACTAGAACGTGTTTTAAGTTCCAGGCTCGCGACTATCCCGGCTTTGATATGTAAATCAAACCGCGGGAAATCACCAAGCGTCAAAGGAAAAAGCAATTGGACTGCCAATCATTTCTCAGAAGGGAAGACGAGAGGGTATCGTGGGTTTTGCGCGTCCTTTCCTGTTTACTAGAGGTGGCCTTGTTTCGTCTGTTGAAGCGGGTGGAGAGGAGATCGTGCAGGGTAGATAGGACGATCATCATGAGATTAAGATCGATTACGATTAAGGATTTAATTAATTCATGTAAGAAGAACTGCACCGAAGTTTTACAGAATGCAACTAGAATCTCAGCCAACCAGTCAGAGGCAGTCGTTTTCAGCTGACATGACGTGCTGTACCCTACTCTAAAAACTATCGTGCATCACAAAATCATAGTAGAGCCTCTCTATAGGTACCATCCTGCGCATAACCTGCCCACAATTTCACTCCGTCGGAATGAAGCGTTGAAAATGATAATTAGGGTTTGGAACCTTGTGACTGACAGCCCTCCAATTGACAACTCGGTGCCTGGCATTCCGGGTGGAGACATATTGATGGACACTGTCGAGACTCGAAACACTACCTACCATAGAACCCATCTGAGATCTTCTTCGGGACACATGCAGCCTGCGACTAACAATCCTCATTGAGGTGAAATGGACGCGGTTAATGCGGATAATTGTGGTCAAGTGAGCATGGATGGGACCATCTTCCCGTTCCATCGTTTCGTTGGTGGGCTAACAATAGCAGTTATTCGTTAATTACTTAGGCCAAACTGACTCACTAGCCTCGTCGTGGCGCTCCTCGAGAAGTAAAACAAGCGATCAATGCTTTCGAACTCCCATTGTGGGCCTGTTGATTGCCTATATGGCGGGGTTGATCTGCATTCCAACATGGTCCTTAGTGCGTGTTGTTGTGGCTGAAAAGAAAATTACCGGTATAGATCTACACGCTGAAATTCACTCATGCGCGGAAGCAAGCCAGCAAAGCAGATGCTCGAGGAGTGCTGCATGAGTACTGTGGCTAGGCGTTGAGGTCCGCGGAAGAAGATCAACACGGCTTGTTGGGAGCCTATATTGCTTTTTCCTTCAGCCTCGCACCTCGCACACTAAAAACAAGGCAACCTAGCAGTGATCCCCAGCCTAAATTTCTGTTTTTGACGGTTATCCCGCTATAACAATAATCAATAATAATTTTTCGGAAAAAGTATAGCGTAAGTATAAGAATTAATTGGGGAACCGAAAATATCTGAAACACCCAAGGTGTTCTTGACTTAAGGACGATCGCTCACTGGTACCTGATGATCCTAGCGCATGAACCACCCTCCGCTCAAATGGGGACCACTGATGATCTATCTGATAAGGAGATCAGTGAGATGTCTCCGTGGTAAGGACATATTAGGCAGGATCCGAAGTATGTACGTAACGGATATGCATATATATTGTCCGTCCGCATCAGACAGGTATGGATTTTGGTGACAAAATTAGTAGTCCTGACGAAAGTCTCCGTAGCCCGTACCAGCGCCCTGGTACCTACCGTTAATGACATGAACGAGCACACCATCTTACAGGTACCATGCTCAAGGTCCCTGCAGACAATAGTAGGCAAACTATCTAGTCACACCATGTGCCCCTTACCTGGCTTTCGGAGTTACCTGTCAAACGATCCCTCCCAGGCACTGTCCTATGGCTCGAAACCACGTTATAGGAATTGTTCCTTAGCCAGTCAGTCCACATCGGGAAGAGAGGGTAAAAACAACTAAAAATAAAAACAAAACTTAGAAAAGGAAATGACAGTAGATCGTAGAAAGGTAAATCTCCCCACTAGCACCACCATTGAGCAGCGTCCTTCAGACCCATACCTCCTTCAACTCAATGCGAACACCTACGCATCATGAGATCGCCGCACCAAATTATTCCACAATATCGCCCCCAGTCCTAGTTTACCAGCCACCTTGCGATGGTCTACCTAGTCTCCAACTAGGATGCCTACATTTGCTCTACCTGCTTATCCTTCTTTCCCGGACTTAGCGCGCACTCGCCCCGAACTCGGGCGATAAAAAATGATAGACCTGATGATCACCCGGCTGGGTACCTGGTGTTAGCATGCTTGCCTAGTCTGGAGCCGGCTCATCCCTAGGCTAGTGATGGCACTGCTGGGGAATTGTTGGGACCGTACGAGATGCTGGCGCATTCAGAATTAGCTCGTTTACTCTCGTTAAGGGGTCTCGTGCCGAGTGCTTTTCGTCTCCTGCATAAGCCTCAGCCTGATGATCATTTCCCCAAGGTTAACAAGTTGAGATATTTTGATCACTGGTCTCGAGTCTATGCTGAGTTGCACTATTGTGATATATATGGGAGTTTTACTGGGATGGCAATTATTAGCGGCGTGTGTCATTTTTTCTCCCGTTGATGTAGCGTTTACTTCATTACGAGCATGTTGCTCTGGAGGTCTAGCCCAAGGCATATCATCTACGCGGCTCTATCTGAAACAAGGCTATTGACTTCCACTAGGGAGAACTGAATCATGGATACTACTGCAAACTACTTGAAGGGGAAAGGTTGTGTCCATCATAATATGAAAGTGGCTGGAAACAACCCATTAACATTCGTGATGTATATTTGTCTCAAATTGGTCAGCATTACAATGGAATCGACCTAATTGGTGATCGTGATCGGTCATAGTCAACTTGATGCTTTTCATTGGTGATCTTAGGGTTGAAGAAAGATCCCATCCATAGGGTCGGGTCAGCTGGTCTTCTACTAACCAGTTACGTTTCAGGATAGGATATGCCATGTACTCGAACCCGATACCGGAGCTTCTCTTTACTAGTAGAGACAGTGTGTGTAAAGTTGTCATAGCGTTCCATGTCTACATCTTCCAATCATAAATTTTCACTATTATACTGATGTATTACAATGGGCTATTGCGACTGTATCGCTGTCCCCGACCCAGTGACTGCGGAATTATCCATCAAGCGTCATGCGAAGGGACCGCATGAACTAAACGTAGTCATATACAGGTACTGGGGTAATCTATGGTTTGTATTTTTCTTAGTCGGGGGGCTGCTTCTCAACGTTTCGTGTACTGTATTGCTTGCTGATCCCATGGAGTGCACTAAATTGCATGATTGGCGTTTTCCCCCAATCCGCCACAGGGGCCAGTCATGGGCGGGCGATGAGCATCGCCCAGTCCCGACCTCCTCAGCTGAGCTGTTTTTGACTTGTTGAGTCCTGGCCGATGATGAACTTATCCGCTAAACCGGAACCGGGTGGCCTCCAACCGGCCCAGCCCTTCTCGAGGTGCCACATTTCGTCGCCGATAGGAATTCGTAAAGTCTGGAGTTGTTAGCCTGAGGGAACGAACCAATACTAAAAGAAGAAGAAAAGGGGAAGGAAAAAGGTAAGATGAGTGTTACCTTGTAAAAGAGTACGAATTTTGCGGATTTCGCCCGATTGTACCCGATCGGATATCCCCTTCAGTAGCCGCTCGGCCTCACCAGCCTTCATCGTACCCGCTGGCAGCATCTGGAGAGTGGATTGAAACCAAGCCCCGGCCTCCTGTGGCATCAAGTCGAAGAGTGACATCATCACACCGGACGCATCTGGGAAACATTCTGCGGGGAACGAGAACAACATTCCTGTTAGAATTCGTTGCGAAAGCACTTGTCCCTGAGACGCAATCAACTGCTTGACTGCCTCACGAATTTCCGGAGGATTCATATACGAATTCCCATCAGAGGTGGTGAATTCGGACACTGCGGGCTTTTCGAAAGCGAAGCTAAACAGGTCATGGTAATAATGTAATGTGGCAATAAGAGGGTCGATCTGCTGCAAAGTAAGGGCGCTCAGGGCTGCGGAGAAGATCGGCACAGAGAGAGACGAGGTAATACACTCTTTGGGGTAGTACCGAACTGCATCCGAAGAAAGACGATAGAAGTCCTCAATCACTGTTATGGATGATTAAGATCAGCATAAGGGAAAATATAATTACAGAAAAAGAGCAGGTTCTTCTAGCGCTTACCGTCAGGTAGGTTCTCGGGGGGCAAGTCATTGAGAATACGCAAGAATGCGATCGCCTGTTGCTCGTAAAATTGGAAGACGGCACGACTCGTGCCTGGATCGACGAGGTCAGCACCTTCAGAAAATTCCCGCACAACTGCATCAGTGGCCCACAAGAAGCATCCTTCTCGTGACGCTTGGAATCCATTTGCGAGGCTCTCTGCTAGTGTAGGCAATAATGGAGTCATGGCTGTTCGGTAGGAAATAAGCATGTTTCTCCAGCAGCGGCACACCCGCTCCAAAATGGGAGTAGATGAAGTAAAGTTCATGACAATAGTCGTCATGATGGGCAAGACCTCGCCACAATATTTGACAGCGGGATTTTCCTCGCGGGGCGAAACATATGGATTCACCACTAGCACGAAGATCGTAATCAATTGGAGATGGTCTGTGATGGCAGAATTAGCATGCTAATTTCCTTGAATATCCGTGAATACGTACCAGCGACAGCCCGTTGGCCCTGTTCGTCCTTCGCATTGTTCGCCAAGTTCATGATTCTAGCCATGATCGGGTCGCAGAACATTTTCATCGTCTCATAGATCTTCTCAAGTGGCTGCACTGCAACCACAGCCGCCACACCCTCAGTTACCTCCTCTTGGCTTGCTGGCTTCAACTTATCAATAACAGACTCATAGAACGAATGAAGTTGAGCAATGTGTCCTCCGAGCAGTTTTTGACAGTCAGTACCCAGGAACTTGAAAGCCAGAGCTGCGGCCTGAACAACTTCCGGGGAGCTGTGCTGAAATCCAGAAATAACATAGTTCAGCTGTGCCTCGAGAGTTTCCGGGTGCTGTGCTGTCCATTCCGTATAGCGAGCTAAGGCCATGATGGCCTGGAATCGAACCTTTTCTTGGTTTGGTATTTGTGTTATCAGAGGAATTACCTGCGGGAGAACATGGCTTTCTTCAGGGTCAACCATACGGCCCATAGCTCTCAAGCTGAAGAGCGGCGCTTCAAGTTCTTGCCAATTTGGAACATGTTCATCGCTAGCTTGGGAAGCGTAATTGGAAATCCACTGTTGGATTAACTGATAAGCCTTGGACAAACATTCCGTCACTCCGATCACAGCACAGCAATCTTTGAGGACATCTCCCATCGAGTGTCGGTAGTGACGGAATTTCTCTTCCTGTTCCCGGTCCCCACCAAACAGATCGGTCTCACCCTCTTCTGGGCGGGGGTACTCAAGGTGCTTGACCATAACATCCACCAGCTTGGAGAAGACGTCACTGTAGCTTACCCGTGCATCGGCATACCGCTCCAGCGTGACATACTGCTTCAGTTCATACCAAAACACGAAAGTTAGTGAAACGGCGTCGCGTTCCCAGTCTCGTGCGCAGCATTCTAGGACAGCCTCTACGAGGCCCCGGAAATCGGACGGTAAGCGGGCGATCAGAACAACCCAAGCCTCACCAGCCTCCGCAAAAAGCCTGGTAATGCCTCTGAACGCATCCGTATCCTCGGCCTCCGCAGCCTCGGCGATCTTTGGACGAAGGGACATCAGGCGCGGATACAAGGTCTGTATAATCGGCAGTGACTCGTCCACTTCTCGAGTATCTCTGTAGAGAGTGCAAACACTCTCTACCGCGGCTTCAAATGACACGTCATCGTCAAGTGCCTTTAGAATGACATCCAACAGGGGCGATTCGACAATCTTCGAAGCGGGGATCTCGCGCATCCAAGATGTGATGCAGTCCAGGAGACGAGGATTGGTAGATGCAGTGGCTAAGGTCGGTATAAACTTTAGCACATGTCTGAAGTGGGTGACGGAGGGCATTAAGCAACGTGTACATACGTGATGATTGAGCATACTGAATTAGAAGATGCATCACTTGCTCTGCATTGTCTTCCAAGAGTTCTTTCGTTCTGAGGATGAGGTCGTCTTCCTAAAAAGGCCAAATATTAGAGTTTGATTAATGGTTGTACGAAGCCGAGCCGTTGCCTATTGCGTGATGAATGGGTAGGTAGGTGGGATATTGTCTGTCGAACATACACTCAGATTGATTTTGCGACCTTCTGTGACCTCCTCCGGAAGGATTCTCAGAAATTCCAACACGCAATCACCAGCATTACTCCCCAGTGCTGAGCCGACAGTAGCGAGGACATCTTTCCACCCAGTCATCTGAATGGCGAGGCTCGCCAAACATACGCATAGTTGTGTTTGAATGGGGCGAGGGCCCGATGCAAAGGCGACGAGGAGATTCATTACCGAGTCCCTGAGAGCCGGCACAGACTCAGCGGGCAGTTGATCTAGATCGAACATGATCTACAATAATCAATATCCGGGTGCTTCTTCTATTGATCATGGGTTGTTTCACCTTTCCCTTCAACGTGGTCGCAGCGAACAACTTGGCCTCGACAGGAACATCGGGAGACTGCAATAATTCATGGGTAATTGTCCAGGCTTCAACCTAGAGTATGAATCCAGTTTGTCAGTAAGAACACATTGGGCTGAGGCGAACTAGTACGGGGTGAGGGGTCGGGGGTAACGGACTGATTTCTGGAATTTCTCGAGAAACTCATGAGCATGCGCCTTCTCAGTTCTGGAAACATTTCCCTGCATTGTAGCGACCGCAGCTAGAACAGGGCCAAAGGCCTGTCCTGCGGTTCCCTCCTTGCTGGCCATCGTCGATTGGAGTGGGATGTTTTGGTTGGGGGAGAAGAAGAAACGGAGATGAGGGGTCAGCCAGGCCGGAGGCTCAACACCTATGGAGTACGGTCATGAATACTCATTAAATAACCCCTGAAGAAGGTATGCAAGGAGTGGGCCAGGCACAAAAAAAATCATTCAATAGTGGTGGATGAGGAGATCGGGTGAATGGCTCTATAGTAGAAGTGGGATGTAGTGACGCCTGAACCCAAAGGGAAAAGTTGGTGAGCCGCAGCAAAGTCCCGAAGCGGTTTGAATCCGCCAAAGTTAAGCTCTCTCTCTTCCTTCTCTCATCTTGCCCGCCAACACTAAACCAACATCCAACATCCGCGCAAACCACCATAATAGCTTTCTACCAGTCGCTTGAGTACGGTTCATTGATCGCTGATCCTATTTGAACCTTTCTCTTATTTCACTCATCGCGTATCACTATGGCTGGTCGTGGAGGCGGTGGAGGCGGTCGCAAGACCTTGCTCGCGCCAATTCATTTCATTTTCAAGCTTCTTCAACAACGTTCCACCGTTTCTATTTGGCTCTATGAACAATTGGCTTTTCGTATAGAAGGAAAGATCAGGGTATGTGGTCGTATATGGGCGAAAATCGCGATAACTCGCTTACATGATTAGGGATTCGATGAGTTCATGAATCTCGTCGTTGATGATGCGGTGGAGGTCAGGATGGCTACAAAGACCGAAGAAGAGAAGCGCAGGCCTCTAGGTATGGAGTTAATTTCTATAGCCATTCTTAACTAGCAGTCAGCGGGCTAATTCTGTTTCTCTTGTAGGCCAAATCCTGCTTAAGGGAGATAATGTCTCACTCATCCAAGCTGTTCAGTGATCATAGGGGCCGCAGTAAGCATACGGAAAAGAAATTTCAAAGATGTTTTGCCAGGCTACGACAATATCTACTTCTCTTTAATCATGTCTTTTTACGGGTTGCCGCTGGGAGACACTCTTGCACATCAATTAAATACACGGAGTTCTGACACGAGAGGGAATTCTTTTTGGGCTACAGATTAGTGATGACGGACGAGGCACCCATTGTCGCCGACGATGAGAACATCTACTGGCCAGTCATGGTTTGCAACGGGTATCTGTTCGGTCGAGGGCAGAGTTTGCTCCATGAGAGAGAGGGCAACTGGGCGACGGTTAGGCAAGAATAAAAAATTGTGGTTCTTCATGGATTGGGAGGGTTCTCTTACCAAGTAAAGGCATTTTTGGCGTCGTTGTCTTACTCTCAACCTCTTTGGAGTACCTAGTTAGAAAATGATCATAATATCCTTTACCATGACCCAGCCTTCTAAATTCGAGATCGAAGGCCATTCCTGGCATAACAATCAGATCTAGTCCCCAGTCTTCATCTGTAGTTTTATCCGATCCTAAGGAGGAAACTCCCATACCGCCGAGGCAGTTCTTTCTTGTACCAACTTGAGTTTTCGCGAGAGATGGAATTCCCCATTTGTCGGGAGTGAGAGAATTGAATTCTTCCATGGAATTCAAGGCTAACATGTCCATGATGGATGCCTTCTGCTGTGTCGATGACAGCTCCACATTATGGATATAGGGTATGAAGACCTCTTTGCCGTTTATCAAAGCATCTTGCACAATGGCTGTAGTTGATAGCTCTCCTGATGGCATTGACAAATAAACTCCAATTCTTTTTGCATTTTGGTATTCACTTAGAGAGAACAGCTTGTTTGCGGCAATTCTAGCTATGAAGTGTCAGCACCTTTATGAGTCAAAGCGATAAGGTCTCTGACATTGATTGACGATAGAATCTGCGGGGATCTTTTGTAGAACATCGCGCATTTTTCTGCGAAGGTCTTTCTTAGCTGTTTGTAGACCGGCCATCATGTTGCTACGAGGAAGTGACAAAGCCCTTGGAATGGTGTAGGTTGGATACTGGATGGTGAGGATAGGTATACTACTGGTGACATGTGCCGACTCCACGGCAAACTACTCGATCTGGCGATGTTTGTCAACTTTGTTTCGGAGTTAGTATCAGTGTCACGGGCATGGCTTGGCACATTGGCTTTTTTAGGGCGATTTGCGTGGCTGGATCGACGGTTGTGCCTGAATATGCTCCACAGAAAGGGCCGTGGAATTGGACCCTTCCTGGGATTCCTTGATCCTTCCCTTGCTACACCTCTCAAGTATCTGTTGATATCTGTCGCAAGAACATATTGAAACAATGATTGCGGGATACTTTTCTCTTAGTCTACTTGCTACGACCGTGGGCGCTGCAAGTATATCTGAACTCGTGGGCACTTGGTCAACAAAGTCCCGCAAGGTTGTTACAGGTCCGGTATGCTCAGCGTCGCTTTGTTTGTTTATCCAAAGCCATCGTGTCAACACTGGTTCTAAGCTAATATACGCTTTTCCCTACTTCATAGGACTTTTATGATCCGATAAATGATAAATTCCTTGAACCGGATCTCACTGGTATCTCCTACTCTTTCACGGAGGATGGCCACTATGAAGAGGCGTACTACCGCGCCGTTGCCAACCGTCAGTATTCCACCGCGTCTCGGGTGCTTCTACTGTCTAACACATCTGGGTCATCAATAGCCGTGGATCCTTCGTGTCCTAAAGGTATTATGCAATGGCAGCATGGAAAGTTTGTCTTGAACAGCGACGGATCCCTTGAATTGACTCCTATTGCCTCGGATGGCCGTCAGCTACTTTCAGATCCTTGTAGCTCTAGTGTCGCAACATACACTAGATACAATCAGACAGAGACCTTCAATGTACCTTTCCACCACGCCTTTGAACGCTGCTCTCGCTAACCCAATCTCAGTCTTTCCAGGTTTCCAAAGATCCTTACCATGGCATTCAACGGCTGGACCTCAAGAGTTTTGATGATTCACCAATGCATCCAATGTACCTTGTGTATCAGCCGCCGCAGATGCTGCCAACAACCACCTTGAATCCGGTGTCTGAGACGGGAAAGAGTAAACGTCATGTTCCCCGCGATACCGACCGCTCGCCTGGAGTGAGGAACTTGATTACAAAGGAGGAGCTTACCAACTGACCGGTGGCTGTGGGCTGGTGTGTTTGCGACTGCTCTGGGTGGCATTACCTTATTTTACTCTTGATTGAGCGAGAAGCTTGGAAGGGCCGATGCCTTAATCAACTCGACTTCCCAGCGGCTATGGAGTTCGGTAAACATGTCAAATGGAGGTGCTTGGGACGGTATTCTAAGGGTTGGGATCACTGGAGTTTTTGCATACAATTTGGCGCTGGAGGAATTTCAATTTGGTGTTTGATCATCTAATCTTATCGGTATAGAGGCCAGGGTTGCCCGTCCTGGTGAATGTATGGGTTTACGCAGTTCATATACATATAATGTTTCGTGATATATAACAGGCTCGAAGCTCAGGGCTGACTTCTTCGCATGTTTTTGTGAAAAGGAGCCTGACCGTGGCTCAATGCGACTATTGGAGTGAAGTAGGTTTACAGTTATACAGTAGCTAATATACACACCACTCGGTTAGCGTTTTTAGAGAGCAGAAACAGCCTCTTTGGCAATCTTAGCGACCTCTGATCTCTCTGCTGGCTTGCCATCCAAGGCACCTCCCGGAGCAAATAATGACTTTAGCAACGTCCCAATCTCGACCTTTTGGCCCGCCTCCTTCAACACCGAGATCTCCTGCGCCACAATTTGCCTGACATCATCTAGGCTTATTGTCTCCACCTGGTTCGCATACTCTTCCAAAATTGTGACGTTCTTTTCCTCGGACTCTTTCAGGTCGGGCCGGTTGGCCTCAGCGAATTGTTGCGCCGCATCTTTTGCGCCAGTCATACGTTTCCGGATTAATGATAAAAGTTGCAAATCAGTTTGGATTGGGGATGAGGTCTTCAAGGAGTTGTTCGTTTCGGAAATGATAGCGCGCAGAACGTTCAGCCTGTAATATCATTGCCCGTGTTAGCCGTCGCCCTTGGAAAGGTGTGTACTGCACGCGCTTCACGTACCTCGCTGTATCTTTGGCACGCATAGCAACCTTAAGGTCGGTCCTGATTTTGGTCATCAAAGGCGGCGTAGATGGGCTGCTAGTTGAATTCCATCGTACTGAGCGCAGATTCAGCCGAGCTGTGAGTCTTTGAGGGCGGAACATTATGCGATAAGATCGGAGAAACACAAAATCAAAGAAATAATTTTTAACTAAAGAAATAAGTTCTTCGACTCGTTGAAAAGTCGAATTAGATCAATAAAGTTCTGTGCAATTGAGGCGCATGAAAGCAATGAAAAGGACCTTTTGTCGGCGGAAACAAAAGACAAAAGGCGGAGAGCTCAGTCACGATCTTCGGGCCCGTGCACAATTTTGTTTCTCTCTTCTGAATTGTCATGATTTGAGTGTTATTCGGTTTAAATAATCGTATCCTTCTCTGGAGGAACACCACACGCCTCCATTGATGATTTCTGTTATCCGCCCTGTCTAGCTTGGACTTCTCCCCGGCTTCCTTCTTCTCTTTCTACCATTCTCAATATCTTAATTCCCCTACACCGAACGAACTTACCTCGCCGGGGAGCGCGACGATTCCCCCCCCCAAAGCCGCCCATATATCGACTGCAAGCCAGCATCATGTCTTATCCAAATCTTCCTCCAGCTCTGACACCCCAGCGACCGCTACCTGGCGCCTTTTTTCAGACTCCTGGTCCGAACAATGTTCCGAGTGCGCCAGCTTTCTCTCCGAAGCCAGCTCCTGCCCCCGCAGAGCAACCTTCACCAGCTTCTCTCCCAAAACTTCCTCCTGCCGCGTTTAAGTCGAAAAGTCAGACCTTAAGCACTGAGGAGCGCGCAGCTCGAACCGTCAATGATACGCTCACCCAAGAAGCCCGCTACCCTGACCTCGACAGCTACCTTTCTCGTAAGTAAACACTGGACTTTGAGCCACATAGAGCATGGTTGACCCTTTGTGCAGAAGGTTTCTCGTCTGATTATGATATCCCGGTTTCCCCATCATGGGCTCCTTTTCAGAAAGTGAAGATGTATAACATTCCAGACCAGATCTTTGATCAGTACAACCGAGCGCAGGTCTCTACGAGCATGGGTCTTTTCGCAGAGTTAAATCATGCGTGGGTTGCCATTGACAACGCGCTCTACATTTGGGACTATACACACCCGAATCCCCAGCTGGTGGGCTTTGAAGACCAACCAAACAGCATTAATGCGGTTAAATTGGCCAAACCTCGCCCGGGAGTGTTCCTGCCTTCCATCACACATTTGCTTGTCGTATCAACAACTGCAGACGTCATCCTACTTGGCATGGGCTGTGAGACGACCCCTACAGGTGCACGCCAGGTGACATTGTATCAAACGGGCATGTCGACGTCAATTCGTGGTCTAGACATCCACGTTATCGCGTCGTCGGACGCGACCGGTCGTATATTCTTCGGTGGTTCTTCCGACAATGACGTTTATGAGCTCACGTATCAACAAGAGGAAAAGTGGTTTCAAGGACGTTGCTCAAAGGTCAACCATACTAGCTCTCGCTTGGGCGCCTTGACCCCCAGCTTAAGCTTCTCGAGCTTCACGCACAAGATGTTCGAAAATGTCGAGCAGATGGAGATTGATGACAGCAGACGATTGCTCTATACACTGTCTTCCTCGTCCACAATCAGAGTATTTCACATGAAGCCCGACGGTACCCTTGCCTTAGCGATCACAAAGCCTGCCATGGACATTTATGCCAATATCGGGCATATAATTGCATCGAATGAGACTTTGAACCCCAAGGTCCCAATCGTTTCTATCAGTCCTATTCCGGCTGCGGAGGCGTCTAGATATCATTTGATGGCTACCACTGCTACTGGTTACCGAATCTATTTGAGTGCCACTGGCTCATACAGTTGGTCCCCATCACCCAACGGTACCAATGCGCCTACGAGCATGCAGGCTCACCATGTGAAAACGCCTCCTTTCGATGGCGCTTCCTCTAGTCCAGCGGGCCCGGCTTTCCAGGGTCAGGGTCGTTTCCAGCCGTCAGTAGCAAAGGTTCCAATCCATTCTCTTGACCCTACCAGGTTCACTGTCCGATACCCTCCTGGCTACTTCTTTTGCTTCACATGCAAAGACCCAACGCAAAAGACAGATACTCTCTTTGTTTCATCCCCTGATTCTGGACGCGTTGCTCGTTCCCAAGAAAATGTCATTCCTGGCAATGCTGCCGAGACAGCTATCTGGCTTTCTTTGGGTAGCAGGGTGGAAGATGTTGGTCTTTGCTCCCCGTCTACAGCGGCATCAGCCACTCCAGGTGGCTTTGGTAACGAACTTGCGGTTCAGTTTGACAACCCGGCCGCCGAAATCGCCATCTTGACTAATACTGGCATCCATATTATTCGTCGCCGACGTCTTGTTGACATGTTTGCGGCCCTGGTTCGCGGCGGCGGGGACGGCGATGAAGGCTTAGAAGGTGAAGTGAAGAACTTTATTCGTACGTATGGCCGGAGTGAGACACTTGCAACTGCTCTCGCGGTCGCGTGCGGCCAAGGCGTAGAAATTTCTGCAGACTCGCGCCTGACCCAGATTAATGACCCCCATGTGCTCGAATTTGCTCGCAAGGTCTTCATCGAATATGGAGGAAGACCCACGATGAATGAAAATGCGGTAGCTGACAACTCTACACCGGCGATCGATTCTGTGGTTCCGTCCCCCCGGCATGCGGGCATTGCTCTTTACATGTCTAGGTTGCTACGTACAATCTGGAGGAAAGAAATTGCTAAAGTCGGGCCCTCCCCCGGCGGGGCACAAACGATTTTACCTTCTGTTCCATCCGCAAAGTTGCAAACTATCCAACGAGATCTATCGGCGTTGCAGGAGTTCTTCAAAGCTAACAAGAGCTTTATTGAGGGACTAAGCGGCCCAGAAGCCTGGCACGTGTGTCAACCAAGCAAGAAGAAACTGCGCTTCAAGCAGAGCATCGTGCCCTGCATTCGCTTGTTCAACTTGTATCTCACACCATTGAAGGCATTTCATTCATTCTGGTTCTGTTCGATGAGCGTGTTGACGAGATTGTTGCCACTTTGCCAGATGACTCAAAGCAGCGATTCATGAAGCTTACATTCGAGGAGCTCTTCAGCACTAGCAAGGGCCACGATATCGCGAAGGATTTGGTCAAGGGAATTGTGAACCGAAATATCGCGAAAGGTTCGAACGTGGAAACGGTTGCTGACGCTTTACGGCGGCGGTGCGGCAGTTTCTGCAGCGCTGAGGATGTGGTTATCTTCAAGGCTCAGGAGCTGCTCAAGAGAGCGACTGAAGCTGGTTCCAACTCGGAACTCGGCCGCAATCTACTCAATGAAAGTCTTCACCTATTTCAGCAGGTTTCCGAAAGCTTGCCAATGGATTACCTGGTTTCTGCAGTGGAAAACTTCATATCCAATCAATTCTTCGCTGGTATGTGGTGAATACTCTCCGGCTAAGGCAACGCTAATCAAGTTACAGGCGCTATACAGCTTGCGCTCAATGTTGCTGCACGCTCAGACAAAGCTAATATGGCACTTTCGTGGCTTGTCGATGGTCGTCCAGAGAATGTGAGTCCGTATGAATCAGTCAGAAAATAATAAAATGCTGATGTACTCAATAGGATTCTCGGAGTGACTACTTTTATTTCAGAAAGCAGTGTTATGATCTCATCTTCAAGGTCATCATTGCTGTGGATAACCTCGCAGCTCACGACCCTGGTGTTGTTGACGGACAACTCACTGTCGTTGCCAAGCGCAAGAACGAAGCCTATGGAGTTATCTCTGACTCTATTGATGAGGTGTTCTTGACTAGCTTGTATGACTGGTACTTAGAGCAGGGCTGGAGCGAGCGCTTGCTTCACGCAAACTCCGCATTTGTGGTTACCTATCTCGAGCGGAAGTCTACGGATGATATTGCACATGCGGACCTCCTATGGAGGTACTATGCTCAGTCTGAGCGCTTTTTCGAAGCTGCCAAGGTTCAGTTCCATCTTGCGCAAAGCGCTTTTACTCTCCCTCTTGGCCGCAGAATCGAGTATTTGGGCCGTGCCAGGGCCAACGCTTCGACATTTACGCCGGATGTTGGGCGACAGTTACGACAGCGCCTGTTGCAAGATATCTCAAATCTCATTGATCTTGCAAACATTCAGGATGACCTTCTGCAGCGCCTGAAAGATGATAAGCGCTTAACTCCGGAACGCAGGACGCAGGTTCTTGCAGATGTTGACGGCCCCATCATGGACATTAGCACGGTAGGCCAAGCCAACCACGTTAAACAATCCCACCTCCACTGACATGTCATAGTTGTTCAACCAATATGCCGACCCTGCAAGCTACTACGATATTTGCTTGCAAATATTCTACTTAGCCGATCACAGGAACCCAGCAGATATTCGGTCCACGTGGCAGCATCTGCTACAAGATTTGCACGACGAGACCGTCGAAAATGGAGAGCCCCAGCCATATGAAGCTGTAATCGATAAGGTGCGCAGCTTGGGAAGCCGGTTGCGCATGTCCGATATAATATTCCCGATCCCCACTCTTTTGCCCATGCTTGAGCGCTATGCGCTGGAACACCAGCGTGGTGTTGGACCAGCAACATGGGTTGTCGACCTCTTCCTCGACCTTGGAGTCGCTCACGAAACTCTTTACACTGTCCTCGAATCCATGTACTACACAGATGAGGCGCCCTTCCACGGCACCAACCGGAAATACATCGCCAAGGACCTCCTCTACCTCATCGAGCACTGGTTCCACGACACCGTCCGCCTGGGCGGAACTGTGTTTGGCAGCGACGTGGTTGCGGAACGCATCACAGAGACGCTGCTCCTGCTGCAGCAGGGCGGTAACATTCCTCCCGAACAATTGCAATTGGCCAATGAGCTGCGGACACGGGTTGAAGATATACTGCGGTAATTAATGGATGCAATTATGTGGCGCAACTAAAAAGAAATTATATCATTACTGTCAATTTATGTGCGTTGATCCCATTGTACTAGCTAGCCATCTGGAGTTCACTGTTCTATGCTGTTGGTTTTTGTCATAGGTTTTTGGCTGTGCAGGGTAGGCAGACAGGTATATGTCCTCTTTAGATCATTCAATATACATATGCTCAAGAATACTGAGTGGTTTGTATATTAACAAGATCCAAAATCACTATAACAAAGTAGGCTGGTGTCTCATCATTCAAAGTATAGTATGTATGTTATATCCGGAATTAGAAAAGGAGAAACCTGTTAACAACCAATATCAAAATAGATCAAATAACAATGTCTATAAGCTAGCTCTCGCGAGAGATTAACAAGTCTAAACTACCAAATTCCAAATCCAAATCAAATCCAACCGTCTATAGCGCAAACAAGAATAGGTATCCCAAGCAAAGAAAAGAGAAAACAAGAATTAAAAGTCGTAGGCCGCGCATGAATGCATACGCCGCGAAGAAAAGGAAGAAAGAAAAAAAAGCCAATGATTTTTGCACTCCTTCCCGAAAAAAACAAATAAACCCGGATTTAAGCAGAAGTAACGTAACGCTCAATAGGTTTTGCACTCCCCGCTGGACGCCCGGGATAATAAAGCGATGATTCGTAAAATGCAAGACGACGTACTGTTCGCCTGATACGGTCGTTGCTTACTCGAACTGGTCATAGACGGGGATGGGCTTCTCGCCCAGTGCGGTCAGGCGGAAGATGTGGCGGAGCTTTGCGCCATAGTCATCGTCTAGGTAGTCGACGATTGCCGAGTCTGGGATTTTTCACCGTTAGTTGTTTTTCCATTTATGATTTTCTTGGCTGGGGTGAACGGGGTTTTAAGGCGATCCGGGATGTTACTTACGAAGAGTAGAGCGGTTATCGAAGATAACGATTGTCTTTGGTTGCCATCTTACTCTGGCTTGGAAATCGTGGCCCGTGATGATGTGGTTCATGAGGAAATCGGTGAGCCAGCGCTGTTCGGGCTCCTTGAGACCCTGAATCTTGGTGATGAATTCGCCGTTGATGAAGAGGCATTTCTCGCCCGTCACGGGGTGGACCCGAACCAGTGGGTGGACGGTGTCAACGGGGTCTTTGCGGACAAGGCTGTTGGTTAAACGGGCGTGGTTGATCATCTTGGCGGAGGAGTGAACGGCCCGCAGAGTGTCGAGCCAGGAGCAGAAGGTAGGAGAAAGGCGTCTGAACTTGATTAGTTTCCGTAATTTGAGGGAATGAACAATTTGGATCAAGACGCGCATACTTGTAGGCCATATCGGTCGCCGCGAAGACGGTATCACCTCCTACTTCTGGGCCTTCCAGAAGCCCCAACATGACGTAGCTTGGTGGTTGGATTTCGTAGCTCACGTCCTGATGCCACAGAGTCGTTGTCGTGCGCTGCGACAGGAAGCGTGAGATCTCTTCTTTGTTGCCATCGCGATGAATGATATGGAAGCCGGGGTGGCCGCGCACCGTTCCAGAAACAGGCTGATAGTTCGGTTTTCCGAAATGGCGCATAAACTGTTCCTGCGCCTCGGGACCGGCATCGATCAGATCTTGCGCGGGAAATGCAACAACCTTGCGCTCGGAAACCAGCAATGCGAGCTCATCCTTCGCGGCATCCGAGAGCTGGCTCAGCTGAACGCCTTCGACGATGGTGCCGATCTGCGGCTGGATTTCGGTCACTTTAGCTTCGGGAGTCAAGAGGTTAGGCTTGGACCTATCCTCTACGCGCAGCGCAGGATCATCATAGTGAAACGGGGGCAGTGGTTCGAACCACATTTTGTCCCATGTCGGCAAATATTCTGGGTACCTAGTTCTAGCGGTGGTCTCTCCATTGACATCCACATAGGGAATGTTGATGTCGTAACTGATAGGGGTCTCTTCCTTATGAGCATTGACAGAATGGCTCTTGGGCCTTATGACAGGAGCAGTTGATGGCATGTTGAGAGTGAAAACAGCCTTAGACGAGTAGGATGAGTTATTATGACTTTTTTTTATGTCAAGGCGGATTACAAAGTGTAGAAGCGGAAGAATTAAGAATGAAGGAGGGAAAAACTTTTCTAGAAGATGGGTTGGGAATTGATGAGACAGAAAAAAGATAGGATTCTAGATGAGAGGGAGACGAGTATAAATAATATTGCATCCACCGTGTCAATGCATTTTGATCAAATAAAAAAGGCCACTGCTCAATTTGAAAATGGAATATTGGGTAAAAGTGGATGTAATGCCACCGCGCGGCACAAACGATCTAAGGATTCAACGGAGCTTCGCTTAACATGACTAGACTACTCCGTATGTGCTATCCCTTTCATCTCCGGCAGCGACCTTGCGCTGGTGATGCGCCAGATTACTCATGGCGGCGAACAAAAAGTGTCTCGAGCGAGTGCGATGCCATGACGACAGGGGACAGGATTCGCTCCTGAGGACCTGAACGGGTCTCGACAGATTAGACCGGGGGGGGTGTGGAGGGGACAGCGGCAGGTCAACGGGCCAGTCAGAAAAAAGCAGGCCCTAAAAAAAATCCAAAATTTAAACGTTGTTCCAAAAGGGTGAAAGCGATGAGAGGAATGAACAGAGCCGACAAGACAAGATCAGACAAAGCAAGAGGGAGAGAACACCAGAGGGAGGCGGTCAAGAGATCCCAATGGGTCCTCGGCGTACATTTCATATAGCTTCCGCATCGGACGATACAAAGGACTTGCAGGGCAATTTTCCTCATAGCTGCAACTATGTCGGGCACAGGTCGCCGATTACTATAGTGATTGGATCTTGCGCCGACGATGGGCACTGTCTGCTTCCTGCTCCCGGCGTGCTCCGGGGGACTGGCTCTGGCTGTAAGTGTGTATTCTATTTGTTTCTGGTGCGGTTTCACCGCTCAATCTGGCGCAAACCAGACGAACGATAAGGAGCCGAGGGTGGAGCCTATGCAACATGCACGTTGGGCCAATATCGCTAGCCTAGGTCTGTCTTCTCGATCCCCGGTAACAGGCTCGCGGAATTGCAGGTCGATGCAGTAGTCGCCCGAGATACATCAGTGCCGTACCAATAAGTAAATAGTGTCTCCATCCAGTGTCTTATAGTAGCTTTCGGTCGCGGCTAACATGCATCCCCTTGCATCGTTTCGATTGGGAGAAAAAAGGGAAAAAAAAAAGCTAAAGTTAAAAAACGAAAAGGAAAAGGGCGTAATATCCCGGTAGTCCCCGTTAATGCTCGTACTACTGTAAGACCTCACGCATTATGTAACCTGTGCCCAATAACTGGACATTGCAGCCTGTCTGCTGATGTCGGTGGAGTGATTATTGATGTGATAACGGGTGGGCGCGACAGTGAGAATATGCGTTGCTTCTCTTTCGCCACTACTGAAATTATTTCTTGACTGGATAATTCTTTGGTGTAACGATCGACCGAAGAAAGAATATTTCCGACAAATTGTAAATAATTTTCTTCCCCCCTTTTCCTTTTTGTTTACCATTTTCTGATAGAGTTGCCCTGTGAGGTAGTGTTTTGTTGTTGTTATTATGGACCCGCCGTTGAGTGGAGATGAATCCAAACATTGGTTTCCCAATCTTGGGTCACACATGGTTTTTCTCGACGTGGCTTCTAGTGGGTTGAAAGAACAATCCTAATCACTTTTAGCAGCCATTCTGACCCGCTACCCAATGGAGCCGAGGGCGCTCGTTTGGAGCCAAGGCGATCATGACGTTCATATTCATTTCGGCCATGCGGCCCATTTCCCGCGAGCTCTTTCAGTTTCATAAAAAGGTACCCCACAGAAGGCACATCAGTGGACTTGTTGCTCTCAAAGAACCGCTCGCGCCGTCGGGGAGCGATGGGAGGCGTTCCATAGCCGTTTTGGAAGACCCATCGAAGCCTCGACCGAGGATTTAGGGCATCGGTCTGATAATGTACCTCTGTACGGAGCATGTACTATGTACATACATATGTATCGTATAATATGTTAGATAGATCAGTTCTTGGTTAAACTGCAGTTACATTTGGTTCCACTTCCTCCTATTTCTCAGGGTCTGGAGGAGTCGAATTGCAATTGAGGCCGATAGTTGCAGCCATCCGGCATATTGCCTAAATGCTTGTGTCTGTCGTGTTGACTGACCATTACTACGAATGTTGAGCTGCCTCGGCACTTAATTCGGCTGGAGCTCATGAGACACTTCCGAGATTTTCTTACGGGACCAGGGTTTCCATTAGCAAAGGATTTGCAAGGTTGACGCCAACGGTCGGGTAGTGGCTCCCTGCGAAGATTAATTGAGAGGGACCTCGTCACTTATACGGAGTACTGGCGGTCAAATTCCGTGCTAACTTCCGGGGAAAGAGACACAACTCCTAAGGTACCCATGTCAGTCGACTAGTCATCGTACTATGTGATAGATTAGCGACCGCAGTTCCGTGTTTTGGCGCTAAAAAAGCAACTCTTCCCGTCCCAAGGATGACCGGTCCGGTCCAAATCGTGAAGACAATAGTTATAAAAAATTATCATAGGTCATTTTTGAGGAATTCCTTGGATTGGGCTGCAGTCTGCGCAAAGGAAATCTGTATGATATTGGTGGGGAATGCTGCAAGTTGCAACAGATTTGCGAGCGCAGCTCTTCCTTGCAGTACTTTTTCCCTCCAACCAATCTGGTTCCGGAACGGCAGGAAGTCGAGGTAACGATCAGCTCCAGGGGCCGTCATAAATTAGGGGCTTTTGCACGACAAACTTCACCAAGGACACAAACAAGGGGGGCAAAGGACTCTTCCGTGAGAGTTGCGGTGAGACTCCCTAAAACCGGATGTCTCGTGTAGTTACCCGTGAGCGGTTACGCCGTCTTTGATCCCTTGTCGGGATCGCTTGTGTGTACGGCGAGGGAAAGCAGTGTGAATCAAGAGTGTTTCCTGGAACTGTTGTTCAGGATATCTTCAACTGATAAGATCAAAGCATGATATGATGCAAGGTCAAAATCTCAGAAAAAGCAAAGAGGCCGATTAGCATTGAGTCCCAACCGCCGGGTCACTGTTCTTGGGACACTAAACTTAACTAACCGTTAAGAATCATAGGAGGTTAGCGATCCACGCACCTAAGCTTAAGCTATGTTTAGGCCTCGTGCAGTGAAAAAAGCAAATAGTCCTGCGTATCTTGTTCCCAGTTTCCCGGGTCATCCATCGATGAACAGCGGGGGCCTTTGGAGAGATTGCGCATGTTTGCTTTTTCCCGTCTTTTCTTTCCCCCTTGCCTATTTCGCTGTCCCTGCGGATCACCTGACCTGACTTCTCATGTTGGTTTTCCGTTTTGTTGACAGCAGTCACGTTATCGCTCCCTTTAAGACCTGTTTGACCTCCAAATTCCATCCCACACATACCACATATAGCCTACATGCATACATCAAAAACGATTTGATTCATCAATTCGAGACAATTGCCACCTCCTAGATACGGATAACCATGGTGCAATCTGCATCTCTCATATCGCGAAAACGCGACCTAATCTACTTCATCTTTTTCGCCATTCACCTCCCTATCATATTCCGTAAATCTCTCCCTCCTTGGAGAGGCTTCTCCACACAGCTCTCTCCATCCCCAGCTAAACAATATCGGTACATTGAAATATACTAACTAACGCGCCAATCCAGTCGTCGACACCGTCCCCTGCTCCCTCTATCCTCCAAACTAACCTTTCCCACCACATCCGTTCCTACTACATAGCAACCTACCATGACAAATTCTTCTCGGAGACCGCTCCGGCGTGGTTCTCCACCTTTATCGCAATGGAACTCGTCTATCACGCGCCGTTGAGTCTCTGGGCTCTTGGCGCTTTGCTCAGAGGTAAAATACCTAAGTTTAATATATTAATTGATTTCTAATATTTTCTTTTTCCTTTTTCTTTTTTTTTTTAATTCAACACCGTCGGGGAAGTTGATGACGGTGGGGAAATCATCTCGTAAAACATCGGAAGCTAACAGAAAGGATACCGACAGATGACCCCCTGGTCCCGATGCATTTGTTGGTGTTTGGAGTTCAATCATTCGTGACCTCGAGTGCTTGCTTGGCGGAGGTCTGGGGCTGGGACGATCGCACGGTCGCCCAGAAGCAGGATTTGACTATGTTGTATGCGCCTTATGTGATGCTTGGTAAGTATATACATTTTGCCCCGTCTCTTCTTTTGTTCTCTTTGTGGCCGTTTCACGCTTGTGGTTTCATGTTTTTCTTTATCATTCTCCTTTGTTTCGTTTTTTATGCCTGGCGGTTTCGGCGAGGCGATCAGTGGCGGCTAACTTGACCCAGGGGCGTTTATGGCGTTGGACATGCTCTTTAGGTTGCGGGGGAAGCTACTGGGTAAATCTAAGAGCGAGTAAATTGTATGTGGGTTGGTCCCCGTGTATAGACCAGGTAGAGTAGAATATAGGTCCGGGTTGGGATAATACTAGTACTTTTGAAAGTACCGCCATTTCACAATCGCGGATGGAGTCAAGGGAAATTCAGATCGCAATGCGAGGCTGGAATCTTGCGTTCCACCTTCTGCAGTGGATTTACTTAATTATAGGGCTACGTGATTGATCTAAAAAGCAAGACAGGAATTGAAGGAAGAGGCTCCACTTTACTCCGTACATGAGACTCCATTTACGAGGCACAGCATTCACCGCAAGTGCAGATGATGTTTCTAACTTTGTATTCATAATCGGGGCGACTTGACCGCTACGCTGACTCGGCCAGCAGCGCCACAAGGGGCACAGGCCAGGGAGGCCAAGGATGGAACTGATAATGCGGTAAGCTGCAGTTGATAGAATTGAAATGCAGATGGGGAGGGTGTCTCTCTACCAATGACACACCCCGCCGGTCCCTCAGAGTCCTCTCTCATCCACACAGCGACGCGAGTCGATTACAGGATTTTTGGGATATCTGGGCTAAACCTGCGGTCTCCACCGCTTAATGACGGCGTGATGCAGCGGTAAGGTACCGGAAACACGTCAAGATTTCGTAATTTATAGCATCTGGAATTCACATGTCATATCAGAAAGCCAATGGCACCGTCGAGGTCCCCGTTAGCTGCATCTAGCGCCCGCATAGCCTCCTCCCGAGTGAAACCGAGCTCGGTGATCTTCGCGATGGAATCTTGTGGCCACCGGGATGATTGTGCCGGAGCTGGACGAGACGGAGGTGCCGTGGATGAGCTGGCGCCACCGGACCCTTGTGCCTGATGAGTGACTGCACCCGTCCGAGCGCCGACTTCGGCACCGTCAGCGCCTTTGACCAAAGGTTCATCCTCGAATTCATCTAGTAGATGCCTAGGAATATCTGCCTCCCCCAAAAATGGCACGGCTTGGTCTTGAATGACGAGAGCTCCCCTCCTGAGGTCGATGCAGGCCTGATGCCGCCTCAACATATCCAGACCCAGGAGAAGATCAATGTGTTTGCCTTCCATCACGGTAAAAGAACAAGGTAAGAACATACTTCCAATCTTGATCTGGGCCGAATGGACGCGCCCCAGGATATTCGCGGTGCCCACTCCTTTAGCAATTCCCCCGTATCGCTGGTCTACCAGACGCATGATGTTGCACGCGGTCGCACACTCGGGGGACATGATCGTGACCTGGGCGCCAGAATCGACGAATGCATTGAGTTTGTGGCCGTTGACTTCAACTGGTATGTACAACATGGTCACGCGACCGAACGCTATGACAGTTAGCAAAGTCATTCTGTCACAGGGAAAAAAGACAAGGGCTGAACACACATTCCGGATGATGCTCCATGGCATTATGGAGGTTCTCTGTCACCGCATTCTGGCGAATGATCTCTTCAATCTGCCGCTGGTTTTCAGGATTGAACGGATCTGCGTTCAACATTGCGATCCGGGCCTCCTTCTCAGCCTCTAACTGAGCCTCCCGCCGCTGTTGGTTGAGGAATACGTCGCGGAACCGCTGGGCATCACTGGCTACATCTGCCAATTCCGGGTTTTGCCGTCGGACAGTTTCGCGCACTCGAGGGTCGCCTAGAATGTGTAACCGGATGGTCTCGGGGTCTGGGTTCATTGCCTGACGCCGTTGGAGGTTTTGTTGCGCAGCAGCAGCGCTAGGGCCGCCAGCAGTGCGGGTGGGCGCCTGAGGACTCCGCAACGTAACATGGACACCCAACATATCTCCTTCCCCAATTCCAACCTGCTCAAGGGTACGTGCATCATCTCCGAGCAGCTGATTATTATAGACGATCCGTTGGGCGCTTGGGGGGACGGAGGTTTCGCTTTCAACGATAGCTTTGAGAAGTTCAACGGTCATGTCCCCACCCACCTCAAGCGATATGATATCAGCATCGGCTTGGTCCGGTCGGATGACACTGACGGTAATACGCCTATATTCATTTTTACTTTCCGTTAGATGATATGGTTTATGATCACCAGGGGACTCCTTTCGGTTTTCATTTCTTTTGTTCTTCTTTTGTGCCACTTACATGGTGTCTGAGCTGTAGTGCGGGGAAGCTATCCAAAGCTCCGACGGGATGAACTGAACTCAAGATGCAACGTTTCCAGATCGAAATCACTTGGCGTGTGATGTATTTTACAGAAAACAAAGCCGAATTGAAAACGGTAGGTTGAAGATGGCGATTCGTCGATTGGAAAAATTCAATTATAAAAGTACAAGTCGGCAAGAATAGGATGTCACGAGCTTTGGGAGAGATACGGAGGGGAGGGAGGAGGAGGGGGGAGAGTAAGGAATTAAGGAGGACTAGGAGGACAAGTGTAATATAAGGCAGGGATATCTTGGAGAAGATGAGGAGGCGACTAAAAACAAAATAGTCAGATTTTCTCCGGTGAGAGAGGAAAAGGTAGAATACTAATAGCAGTTGGTGGTCATGAATCGTTAGTTAGTCTTTCTGGTTCCTGAGGACATCAACCGCGGTCGGCGAATAAATCAGAACATCTTCCAGATTAGGTAACCGTCCCATGGCGTCACCATTTTCTCGATCCATGAGTGTCCATCATCTTCTCTCTCTCTCCCCTTCTCCCTAATTACAAATTTTTCCCTGGAGCGTGAAAGAAACTAGGACCGAAGAAGAAAAGGAAAGGGAGAAGCCAAAAGTATAATAAGACATTGTATGTTGTATTTTATCTTTATTTTATCTTTTCCTGTTGAGGTCGCGATATGAAAACTTAAAATTCAGGTGTTCATCTGCGCATAGTGCAGGGATATATTTATATTTACCTAGTGATATACTTCCTGTAGTATAAGCCTCCCCACCCCCTTCTACTTAATTTTAAACACCAGTTAGAAAATATGACATTACTCCGTTTATTCTTAACCCGGTTCTTTGCCTACCTAACCCGTTGGTATTTGCTTTCGAAAGGACATATTCCTATCTAGATTGAGGAGGGCGTGCGTCAAGTATTGTACCGTATAGGTACTCTGTATTCCATACCCCCACCATCGGCCTTACACGGCGGATCATCACGAAGACTTGCAGCAAGCGGAGGACCCTAGGGACAATGGACTAGTACCTCCAGTATGGTGGCACTATTGGCTCAAGAAGTTCAGTTGGTTCAAGGTTGAAAAGACGTTCTACCGAATTGAGCTAGTTACATATCGGCCAAACTTCTCCAAAACACACCACCCTTGCTAACCTGCTACAGCCTACTACCCCACTTCCCAGACCGTTAACGAAGATCTTATTCCCTTACCTTTTGCTTATCTTATATATTTTATCATCAATATTACTTATATCGCCATTCATATTTTCTCCTCTTTTTCGTTTCTCCTTTCTTGAGCCATATTGAGCCATAGTAATTAGCAGGAAATGTTGCCTACAGCAAATGGCCCCATGCATCCTCTATCACTAAGGCCTAGTACTAGTAGTGTTGACGCTAAAAGGACACTCCACCTGCAGCATGAAGGTAGCTGCGAAGAGAGCGTTTTCCCAGCCATTGCGATGATCTCATTAGGCTCATCTTCAAATTCTCAATGGGGCAATCATAACCTGGGATTGAGTCTGGGATGCTGACAAGCGGCGTGCGGCGTGGAATAGCTGGTTTGGATTGGCCTTTAAACTGCTAACATGCATAAAGCTAACGTATGAGCACCTTCCCTACTTACTCTCTCTGGAACTGACTGCGTACAGGGCGGGTCACATGCAGCCGTACATATCATGCTACTCAACACATCATAGGTGGGCGCTCATGGAAAACTTATCCTCGTGCAGGGGTTGACTAGGAAATGTCGGATTGTCCTTTCTTTTCCTTTTTCTTTTCGCAGTGTACCTTGGCCAGTCTAGAACGGCTGACTCTGACCCACCCAATATCTACTATTATCGAGCCAGATTCCAAACACAACTTGAGGCGAATTTAGCAGATGATTCCGTTGAGAACGGCACCGCACGATAGCATGAGCAGAATCAGGCGATTCTTTTTGCTTTTTTGATTTTTTATTTATTTATTTATTTATTTTTTTTTATTTTCACTCTAGTTGTTTGGAATACCACATGACTGGTACAAGATTCCCGAGTTAACAACTTGGCATTTGACACGATGGCGTTCTAGGAGGACGTCGTATGGCGGTAGATCGGAATTCGGGAAGTTGGTCTCGAAGCTGGACTTTTTCGCTCAACACGCTCTAATAGCTTCCATAGATACAGCCGTGCTGTGATATGAAGGGCGACTAGATGACCTTGGATCTCTGATCAACGCTGACTTCGAAGCTAAAGCGATGGACGAAGATACTACTGGTTTAATTGATGACCAGCCTTCTAGTACTCCGGCCCCGATGTTGTGCCCAAGTCCCGTTTAATGGAAGCACACAGTGTCGCGTTTGAACCGCTCATGTCTAGGTATTGTCGCTTAAATCCTCGGCGGGGTACAGGTTCAGCTTTCTGAGTGCCTCTCGGCCCGAAAATAGGATATCCGCTCGGTTTATAAAGAAAAAGCCTATGTAGGCTGTCCTTCCGCAACTTAGATCCAATACTTGGGCACTGCCTCGTCTCGCTGTACAATCGTCGGACTATCCTAGATATTGCCAGCCACAAACATTGAGACAATACGCTTCTCCAACAGCTTGCGAGGAAATGGCGTATGCTTTCGTGCTGTGACCACCGAAGACCGATGTGCGGTGAAGTAACGGGCTCTGGAGAAATGCCTGTCTTAACATTGACCTCAATGTCAAGGTTGGCGTTGCTCTCGTACAAGCATTAATGCGGGTTCAAGTATCACAGGAGCTTCGCACAGCTTGAGTGGTTGGACTCTTCATGTCCAGAAAATATAGTCGATAATGGCCTGCACTCAGAAAAACCTGGAAAGTATAACGATGGGTAGTGACTAAAAGGATAAATCCACATGATTTCGACTTGAGTCGCTTTCTGATAAAGTTTTGGACACCTCGGCAACAGGAGGTTTACTACAATGTCTGTCACTCCACATTCCCATTGACACTACGACAAGAACGAATCCCCAAGAGTCCAGAACACGTAAATCACACAATATTTTCAAAACAGCAGCGGAAATCCCGTTAAAGTGTGCATAATAGCTGGTGCAAGACGGAGGCATTCAAGCCTTTGCCTTTTCAAAGGAAGGATTTTTGTTTGCCTCAAACTTGTAGCAGAATACATCCGTACTTGACATTTTACTTGATGGAACACACAGCATCCGCTGGCATATCCTGCACACGTGGATAGATATTCATAATTCTTTCGGGGTACTTGAGTTGGTTCACTGTCGCGAAATGCTTGACAAGCCTTTGCGTGTTAGGCTCATCTGCTCCACCTCGGTGGCGAACGAGGAACCGAACAGCGCCGTCGACAGGAAACGTGCTGATACCTCAAACGAGGATGGCCAGCTGTAAGACCTCGATGAGATGGGAATGGAGACAGAGAAGCCAGAGGTTGTTGCCAACCGCAGTCAAATGTCGAATATAGTCTCTAGAGCCCTTTACTTGAGCACCCTAGGAGTCTTGCGAAGTACCTAGTCTTATCTCTACATGCGGGCCCACAAGAAGCTGTAAAGATGTGGGAATATATCACATTGTAGGAACATGTTTCAACTCCATATCCATATCCACCCGTCCTGTCCCATTGATCACCATGCGATGGAAATAGCGCCTGCGTATGGTGATAGCCGAGTATCGACTTGAATCTTGTTGACATAGGGAGGATATCGAAAGACATGAGCATACTGGGGACAGCGTGCTCATTGCGTGATCGACTTTGTGGCCTACACACCTGCACACCATAGCTTTTCTATGCAAGAATGGTCATCGCTGCAAGTATTGAAACACTTTCGTCCGATGTTACTTAGGTATTGCTCAAAGATTTCCGCGAGCCGCTTTGCATGACCATACGCTACTGATGATATAACCAAAGGGCACTGAGGCTCGCCTGAGTGAGAGAGGCGAGTATTTGAATGCAAGACCGTTTCACGGGTGATCTTTACTTGAATCATATATCTCATAGGAGGTAGACAGCTGTCCCATTTTATCAACCAAATACGCACGCATTTGCCTCATCCACAAATGGCTTCGATGACGTTCCTCTGCTTTCTGCCCAGGTTCCACTTGCACAGCCGCTGTCAAGGTCAAGGCTTCCATTGTCATCCTGACCTTATTTCCTGGACGTAATTTGTTCTCCTATCAATTTATATCTATCGGCTATGGCCTGCGATTAGCGATCATAGGCGGCCGCATTGATGCTCTATTCTTGCTCATTTATATCCATGCATATCTGTTGCCAAATACACTTCGTGCGGTTTCCGCCCAAAATGCTCAGTGTTGGGGTGCGTGTTCACTTGGTACTTATCAACTTCCGGCAGGCATGGTTCATACTCATACTGCTGGGGTCAGCTCCATAATGTCGGGGTATGCCTTTTAACATCGAACCATTATAGTGATGCTGGTGCCGGCAATGACGGGGATCTATCATCTAAAATTTGCTCTATTGTATGATAAGCTGTCGCTTGATTAGGGCATGCCAATAGCAAGAACACAAAGAGCTGAAAGTATAAACGTGCCAAGGTATCGGTGAAGTAATTTCCGGGTCAGGTCATCAACGAACGAGTGGCGTTTCCAACTCATTTGAATTATCTTCACCAACGCCGTTCTCAACTCTGACCGAGGGCCTCCATGCAAAACATTTTGGACGGCGCCCATGGCTACAAACCAGAACCGCCTTCAGGATGGGAAGAAGTGAGAGCTAACCATGACACTTCTTTGGTTAACGGTGAGCTTTATGTATGTTCTTTGTTGATTTGATGGGTATCAGATTAGATTGATAAAGCGGGTCCCACTCAGGGCCCGAAATGCGGGCTTGGCGGGCCTTCCCGACCAATGTCTGTGAGCCAAATACGAGCTCATCCCATGCCACGCCTTCGGAACCGAACATTCTTGGTGTCTTTTGAGGCAATTCTACCTGTCCCAGCCGCTCTAGAACTCTACAATCCCAGGCAATGTCTTGGTCATGCCGAGATCATTTCGAGACTATGACCCAAGAAAGAACCCTTACAGAGGCTTGGTCAGATATGATTGGCTCACCCGTGTTTTCATGAGAATTTGGTTCTGGCTTGTATTTTTATTTCTTTTCTTTCTTAATGCTCCCCCCTCCCCCTCTTACCTCATAAGAAAGTCTGAACGACGCTTTCTCCTTGTCCTCTGATCTCGCATACTGATAACGACGAGGGCAGTGCAAAATGTCCGCCGAAAAGAATCCACAATTTCAACATGCTGCCCAACCTCACGAACTTCAGGAGGAAGCGGACTTTAAAAACCCAGGTGTCAAGCGCATCGCAGCTATCTCGTCGCAACTTGGCGTTGTAGCTCGGGTGTTTTTGTTCTTCGGGATCTTTCTGGTAGCCTATGTCTATGGTTTGGATGGACAGCTGCGAGTGACTTATCAGGTATTTTTTCCTGTCGTGATACTCTTTTTCTTTTGATAAAGAACTGATTTCGGCAGCCTTTGGCAACCAGTGCTTATGCCAAACACAGTTTGCTTACTACGATCAATGTCTTACGTAGCGTCATTGCAGCTGCCGCACAGCCAACAGCCGCGAAAATCGCTGACGTCTTCGGGAGAGTTGAGTTGATCTTGCTCTCGGTTTTCTTCTACACTATCGGTAAGGATTGCCTGTGCATCGGATACCGAACACTGCTGACATACTCAGGGACTATCGTGGAGGCCTGCGCCGACAATGTCCAGACTTTCTGCGCGGGTGCTGTTCTATACCAGGTACCTTATTCTTTTTGCGTGTTATATACCATAAACTCTGACTGGAACTTTGTATTTAGGTCGGATATACAACTATTATTCTCCTGGTCGAAGTTCTAGTAGGAGATCTGACTTCCCTTCGATCCCGTCTGCTCTTTTCCTATATCCCTGCGACCCCTTTCATTATCAATACCTGGGTTAGTGGCAACGTCGCCGATGCCGTGTTGGGGGTCACTAGCTGGCGCTGGGGCATTGCAATGTTCGCAATCATATTTCCTGGTAGGTAGACACCTTGCAAGATTGGTATCTTCTCTGACTCATGTCAGTTTGCTCCATCCCTCTTTTTGCGACGCTCCTTTTTGGACACCACAAAGCCAAAAAAGCCAGTGCTGAGACATATAAGCATCCTATTCGGCTTCTCGGTGCAAAGAAATTTGCTAAAGAATTATTTTGGTACCTGGATGTGATGGGCATCCTGCTTTTGATTGCTTTCTTGGCTCTGATTCTTGTGCCATTCACAATTGCTGGTGCCGCGGCCGAGCAATGGAAGACTGCGAAGATTCTGGCGCCGCTGATTATAGGTCTATTTTGTCTGCCTCTGTTTGTCATTTGGGAGCGTTCTTATGCTCGGTATCCCATGGTTCCCTTCATGGTAAGCGGTTGAGAACTTGTATTTCGAGCGGTGACTGATAAGCTCTAGCTGCTCAAAGACCGCGCGGTTTGGGGCGCTCTCGGCATAGCAACAATGCTCCACTTAGGTATGTCGATTTGAGCCTGGTGTCTAGGCACTATACTAATAGCATTGTAGCTTGGTCGTTGCAGGGCACATACTTATATACCGTGTTGCAAGTCGCGTTTGACCAAAGTGTTCTCAGTGCAACACGTATCTCGTCTCTATACAGGTCCGCTATAGCCACGAAGTATTTCTTTTGAGTCTCTCTGACATTGCTAGCTTTGCATCTGTTATAACTGGATGCATACTCGGGGCGATTATTATCAAGGTAAAACAGCTCAAGCCTTTCATAGTTGCCGGAACTGTTCTTTTCGCGGTGGCTTTCGGCATTCTCATACAGTTCCGTGGAGGAACAAGTAGCTCAAGCTACTCTGGTATTATCGGCGGAGAGATACTTTTGGGTATTGGTGCGTTGTACAATGGCTACGATGATTGGCTCAAACTGATTTGTGTTGTCAGCTGGTGGCATGTTCCCATACCCAGCCCAAGCAAGTATACAGGCTGCAACGAAACACGAGCGTGAGTACATCCCTCTCAATTGAACGATCTAGTCTAAGCTTTGCAGATCTTGCTGTGATCACTGGTTTGTACCTGGCAATGTACAACATCGGAAGCGCAATCGGAGGTACAATTTCTGGCGCTATATGGAGACAGAGGATGGGTAACGAGCTCACCAAGCATCTTGGTAGTGCAAATGAGACTCTCACCGATCTGGCTTTTGGGAGCCCTTTTGACTTTATCGTTTCGTATCCTGCCGGGACACCTGAACGCGAAGCTGTAACTCTAGCATACAGAGAGGTCCAGCGTCTCCTTTGCATTACCGGTATATGCCTGACAGTGCCTCTTATCGCCTTTTCTCTTTGCATTCGCAACCCGAGATTGACGAAAGATCAAAGTCTTCCCGATGCCGAACGGGAGGAATAGTGCCGCTCCCCAACCTTGCTTACTGAGCAGGGTGAGATATTGGCGATTTTGTGCCAGAGCCAACCTCGACGCGGAAGCTTTATTCCTCTCCGCTAATTTGTGTTGTGTGAACGACAGGAAGGCCAGCGCATTTGCAATCGTCAACCTAATTGTGCTAATACTTCGTTAATGTTTGTATACTCTGGCTAATATCTATGCATTCCAGCGTACCTTAGCTGTCTTCAGCGAAAGCCTAGGACCTTTATATGAAAATGAACTATCATACAGGATATAGTCCGATATTCTGTTGATAGTTCTGGAATGTGAACTAATACTCAACGCATCTTGCTTCATCTGTAGACAAAAGTTTGCCTTATCTTGCATGCAGGTCGCCTTGCCTTTCCTTCTGTTCTCAGACTGTCTAAGCTCCCTACTAGTGAAGAACAAGGCGGGCCTAAAGACGAAGTTCCATACTTCACGTTTGCGGGATCAGGTGATGTTCCTTGTTCACTGTTGTTCGTATCTAGCAAACGTCAGCTACTCCCTGCTAGGCCGAGAGGCATCATGAGCTATTTAGAACCTACAGCAGTCAATAGTTAATATAATGATCAGGAGAGGCATTTCTTCCTCACCATCAAGTGGAGCTCAAATCTTGTCAGACCACTCCTTTCTGTCCCACAAACTCGGCAGAATCATGAGTCTATGCACTCATACATAAGTCAGCCCCTCAAAATCCTAGCTAAAGCCTGGTGAGATATCCTTGGACAACCCGCTAATACAAAACCATCATTGAAAAAGCCGCATTAACGCGCCTCCCGTGCGCATATCCCCAAGGGGCCGATTGTGCCTCACTAATAAATGCCTCTTTGCTAACCTTATTTCTCAGTTACTCTGTTCTCACTTCCTGTATAGAGAACTATTAAAAACGTTGCAACTCTAATAACCTTGTCATGTGGAGCAAATGGAAGGCTGTTCTGGAAAACCCAGAAAACTTCCACCAATAGTCCACAACATGAATGAATAGTTCTATGGAGTACGTAGGCGGTCTAAGCTTGGTATACCTTGTTTCGCCGGCTCGGCTGGGGCCGGCATTCAGACCGAGGAAACATGATTAGTATAAAAATATCTTGGCTGGGGCTGATTATGACATGTCCATTGCCACTGTGCTATGTTAACCCGCTTCTTGTGATGATCGGAGTGGATAAGTAGCCTTGCTGAGGTCAGTCATTTGCCATAGTTACTCTGTGACCTAGTTGCTAACGGTTGCGTAGTTAAAGCTAGTATTTCTTCTTGAGAGAAGCTTGACCTGATAGCATTACAGAAATAGAAGCATGAGCTTTGGGTATAAATGATTCGTTTGCGAATACCAAAGATCTGCGGTCAGCTGGTATATGGCTTGGATGAATGGGGAGCAAATGAGTTTCAGACTCTACTGGTGCAACTATTAAGACAACTCTGAGTTTTGATTTGAGCGATTCAGAGTACCATGGCCGATATTACTATAGATTGACCTGCATACTGAGGAAGGACGTCGAACACAAACAGCCTTCTTTGAACCTTGATGCTAGCAAATATCGCACAGATTATATGGACTCATTACTCTAGTACCTTCGCGAAGTGGATACGACACGTCAGACGGAAGAGCAGTACGGAGGACGGGATAGATGAGAAGGAAACCATTAAGCCAAGGCGTCGGATGGTGCGCTCCCAGGGGTTGAGGCAATACCTCCTTTGGTTTGCCGCTCTTTCTGCCATATGATGTCTAGTGATAGCATGCGGAGCTCAGGACCATACTCCACAGGCTAGCGGAATCCATGGTCTTCTAGACATGATAACTGGCCGCAGCGGCACTGCGCCTTCACGCTCCACCTGATTTCGGCACACGCCAGGGGTCTCCGCAAATATGACTGAAGAAATGGCTTCAACCACAAGTGAAGAATGCTGCTTACCCAAGTAGTTCTTCCGCCCGTTATGATTCAGCTACCGTTTGTACAGGATGACAATTCTCCGAAGTAATGGCTCTAAATTGGCACATTTGAAGAACCAATTAGGAGCCATATTTCAAGGATATTGTCAGTTTGTTACGTCAGGATTTACAAACTAAAAATCGTGTGTATAATGAAACTTCTTGCCAACCTCTCGGCTCCAAAAAGGAATCCTACATCCGGATAATCCAATGTGGTCGTATCAACTTAAGGGTGAATATTTCAATTGTCTCCAATGAGTTGTATTTTCCACTGTGAAGCTTACGTTGGAAGTTGACGACTAAACAAAGTTCCAGATTCTGCAGGACATGACTCTTGTCCCTTGGTACAATCCGCGAAACACTGTATCTGTTGCATTCGGGACCCATTGCTGTGACGAGAAGGGTGTGACTTGCAATTCAACTTCCAAAAGGAGAAAGCCAAATGTAGGGTTGTTGCCGATCGCTATGGGACGGCATACGTATTCCCTCCAATTATGTACGATGACGCGAGGATGGAGCTTTTGTGATTGCAAAAAGGGTTGTGGCTCTCTTATCCAGATGCATTTGAGATAAAGCGTTGAGCGGGAGCAAGCTGGAGCATATGGTTACAATTCGCAGTATACACGACACCCAGTATAACCTGTGCATCACACCCCTGGTTTTATGCTTACAGATGCACGACGATTATACACGTTGAGTAAGGACAGACCCTTGTTGGTCGGCCTTGCCCAGTGCACTGGAAGCCGCGTGGAGTTGTTTCCGGGCCACTTTCCGACTTCTTGGCATGTCGGACAATTTGCTGCGCCACGATGCTAGCACTAGCCCTAGCTCCAGGGTTCCGTGTAGCTTCCATAGGTATATTCCCCAACTTGTTGCTTCAATGTGGGCCCATTCAAATGAAAAGGGTCATCTACCGCTTATCCGACACATTATGTCCGCAGAAAGCTCGGCAGTCTGCCAAGTTTCAATAGCTCTCAACGTTAATGCCAAGCGGTGCGGAGACGAAAGCGAATTAATGCTATGATCTTGGCATTTTTTAGGTGGTGAAAACTGTTAATACTATTAGCCTGTGGTCAGTGTTCGTCCCGAGTCTCAGTGATCGACACCCACTTACCTTTTTCCAACCGACCCGATAGAAATCAAGCCTTTGGGAAAACTTCGGAACATTCTTAGCGAGCCGGAGTATCTGCAATCCGTTTCAGCTTGGCCCCGGAAGAGTGCTTTCGACCTGGAAGAGAGCAAGAGGGAAATATCGAAACGCGCCAAGGGCCTCTATGTTCCGCCAATGACTCGATCAGGGGGGTGCATGCAGCAACATAGCAGACGCACTGAGGCTATAAAGCCTCAGCATTTTCACGATCATGAGCCTTGGATTTGACCAGACAAAAGCATCTTTCCTTTGATTCATCGTGCCCTTCTTTAAAACGCTCTGAGAGTGATTCTTTCCAAGTACCAATTTCTTCATCATTTACAATGCTTCCCAAGGCCGTTCTCCTGTCTCTCCTCGCCTCCATGGCACTGGGTGCCAGCGAGTTCCCCATCCCTGAGTCCGCTGGCACTGAGACCTTTAGCGAGCCCAAGGAGATTGCCGCTGGAGAGGTCTTCGATGGTGGTCTGAAGACTTACGGCCGTGGCGTCGAGTGCACTGGCCAGGAAGAGGGCGGCGACAGCGATGCCGTCTTTATCCTCCAGGAGGGTGCTACCCTCAAGAACGCCATCATCGGCACTGACCAGATCGAAGGTGTCCACTGCGAGGGTGCTTGCACCATCGAGAACGTCTGGTGGGAGAAGGTCTGCGAGGGTATGTGTTTGTAGTCTATCTTTATTAGGATCAAAACTGACTCTGTCGCAGACGCTCTCTCCCTCAAAAAGGGTAACGGCCCTTACAAGGTCATCGGCGGTGGTGCCCAGGGTGCCGAGGACAAGGTCATCCAGCACAACGCCGGGGGTGAGGTCAGCATCGATGGCTTCGTCGTCTCCGACTTCGGCAAGCTCTTCCGCTCCTGCGGCAACTGCAAATCCCAGTCTCAGCGCTCTGTCACCATCTCTAACGTCAAGGCCTATAACGGCAAGCTCCTTGCCGGTGTCAACGAGAACTATGGTGATGTCGCCACCATCAAGGACACCTGTGCCACCTCCGTGAAGGAGACCTGTACTTTCTACGAGGGCAATGAGGGCAGCGGCGAGCCCACCGAGATTGGTTCTGGCCCCAGCGACTCTTGTGTCTACACTGACCCTCTTCCTTCTTGCTAAGCGCATTCCCAGTATACTTGGAGCGAAGTTGGATAACTTGGGCGCTTTTCTGTATGTACTATTTGTCTCCTTGCAAGGCAGTCAAAGTCAATCATACTTGACTGTCTTCCTGTACCTATATATAAAGAATTGGACCCTTCTCTGATAGCCTCTGGGGCTTTCAGAGCTGGATTGGGATCAATGTATCTTTCGCTGTTCAACTAGTAGATGTGCGTATTTATTGCTGAGGTATAACCTAAATGAATGTGGCGCCCGTTTTTCTCACCCCGCTGAAGATAAAATGCCTTTTTCCCCATTCTTCCCTCCCGCTTTTGTACATTCATACTCCCATTAATATCGAGTTTTAGAAGTTAACCATACATTTGAATGATTGCTAGCAGTAAGCAAATTCCCAAAATCTCGCATCTTCGCGGACTCATAGAGGTATACCTATATTTGGAACAATCAATCGGCAGACCTCCCAATTAGACAGGGAATAAAACAAGAACGAAATATATGATAGCTTGATACCAGAGTACAAGATTAAGACTTGACAAATGAACACCGCGCAAAAGTATTATATATGCACAATTCGAGGGATATTGCAATTATGTTAGATCTATAGTGGATCGAGTTTTGTATATATATAATTACGCAATACACGTTGGTTTGGTATTCAATATCACTCTAATGGAGAACTATAGTCTATTCTATAGATACTGTTAGTAGTTCTGTATCTATTATTTAGAAATATAATTTGATACAGTTAGGTATAAAAAGAGCATGGAGTTACAGAAAACGAAAAGAAAAAGAATAGAGAAGGATAGAAACAGCACAAAACAGTTCGCACCCACAAGGATCGCACAGAAAGCGGATTCTGGTATCTTTACTGTTTCAATGTCATCCCCTTAGTGCATGAGCATGAGATCGATACTTATCGATCATTGCCATGTTATACTTTAATATCAGGTGCGGACTATACAGCCCGAACGATGACCGTACGGCATACCGGTAATAACCATACACGAACAAGCCACCGCATACAAAACTCCACCGGGCTTAACTCCGACCCAGACTGGGGCCGTCAGCAAAACGCATAAGACTGGCGACTTGACGCCTCCATAGTTCATCCCGAACAACCACCACACCCCGACAATGGCGTCCGCAAGCGAGCTCCCCAAGCGCGATTTGGAACAGCTTATACCGATCCGGACCCAAAAAAAGGGCCCCGATGATTGGAAGGGCCTCACGGACTCGAAGGAACGGCGACGGCGCCAGAACCGGATCAACCAGAGAGCTTATCGTGCGTCTCACCCACTAAAGTCTCATCTACATTAGCCCTTATAACATATCCAACAAAAGAAGAAGAAGAATAAGATATTGACGGAAAGAAAAACACATAGGCCAACGCAGACGAGCCGAAAAGCTCGGCCTGACTATCAAAGCCGAAGAAGCCGAGTCCAGCATAATATCATCCTCATCATCGCAATCCCCACCCACAACAACAGCCCTAACCACCACCGGACGACGCCAATGTCCCACCCCGGACCAAACCGCCGCCCTCCTCGACCTCTTCAGCAAAACCGCCTACGAGAGCTACATCCTCGGCTCCCCGACCTCCGACCACCTCCTCACCCTCGCCAAAGTCAACGTCTTCCGCGCCTTCGCCTCCATCATGTCCACGCTCGGCATGCCCAAGCACCACGAGTGGATGCACGACGACGCCATCTCCCCCTTCACCACCCTCCGCCCCGGCTTCACCACCCCTTCCTCCATCCCACCGACCCTCCGCCCAACCCAACTCCAACAGTCCATCCCCCACCACCCCTGGCTCGACTTCTTCCCGCACCCGCGCATGCGCGACAACCTCATCCGCGCCGGCGACTTCGACGACGACCAGCTGTGCATGGACATCATGGGGTTCTGGGATATGAGCACAGAGAGCTGCGGGCTGTTGGTGTGGGGGGATCCGCAGGACCTGGCGAATTGGGAGGTCAGCGAGGAGTTTATTCGCAAGTGGCCGTGGGTGGTCGGGGGGTGTGGGGAGCTGTTGGTTTCGACGAATCGGTGGCGGGCGACGAGGGGGGAGAAATTGATTTTTAGGTATCTTTAGTCTGTTTCTATTTATAAGTTGAATCTATCGTGTAAACTCAAGAGTGTTGTATATAGGGGAAGGATGAATAAAGATTGGGCCGTTTTCTATCTAGTCTTCTTTTACACTTTGTAGAGCCATCGGACGATGAGATCATTAAGACCCTTATTGCCGGCGCTAATGCACGTTGCTTACGCGCTAGAGCCACTTTATTTCTTTGGAACATTGTGTTGGCCAATGATGGCCGTTGGTGTGTGCTTGGCGGGTTCTTTTTCTGGTTTGTATTGTATTGTATTGAACGGTGTACTGTCGTTTTCTTTCTGTGCTTGATACTACAGTGGCCTTTCCTGTATCAACTACGGCACCTCATATCAGTATCAGGAACAATGGGAACAGCGGAGATAAAGTAGTATCATCATCGCAGTAGGCTGTCTCTTTTCATTCATGCAACCGTACGCAACACACGCCACGTACAACTAATACTAAAACCTCGTCTTCGACTCCGGTAGCGTGTAGAGGGAGAAGGGAATACAATTATTGTCGGGGATAGTAGTGCTGCACAGTTGGAGCAGAACTTGACGGGCATACAGAAAGGGCCGATGCTTGAGAAAATGGTGGAGGCGCTAGATGTCGCTTGGTTACGACTGAAGGGAGTAGTTCTCAAGTATTTCCATTAGTTTATATGGTATCTGTACGTATAATTATCCGTTGGTTGAGAGGAAGTAGGTAATAATGGTGAACCTATTCTCTTGGGGTATTGTCTTGAAATGCCTAAGGATGTTTTAATTGTATAGCTTCCAAATGCTCAAATCAAACGCGACGCTTGATGGTGTTGCAGTTCCCGTTGCAAATGCCTCAAATGATCAACCTGCGTCCGCATTCTTCAGAGCATCGAAGCTCTGCATCACCAAGGCATGATCCGTTTCAGGCTTTGCAACCTTTCGCGCTATATATTGGCCCTCCTGAAGCCGCGCTTGGATGATTTGCTTCCTGGTCTTTGACCTCATCACCGAGTGTAGGCTCTTGGTTATTCCATGAGCTGGATAGCCACGAGACCAAGTGCAGCTGTGCAAGGTCAGCGAGATTCGTGAAAAGTGACAGGGCTAGCCAACCTGATGGCACTTTAGTACCGATGCTAAGTGTTCCTTTGAGGAACCCTTTAGCCATTCCCACGGCACCCTCTTCCATGGCTCCCTTCTGGGTCTGTGTGAATATATCGGTGAAGCCTTCTCGCATCCCTTGAGTGAAATTCTTGCCCCCTGCGATAGCACCGCTTTTCCAGTCTCGGATGGCATAATCTTCCACCTCTTCACCATATAGACGTGGCACGGCCCGGAGGCCCTCCGTAGCAGCTAGGGGAATGTCGACGATCACTCCCTTGTAAACATATTTCATAAACTTGCCAAATCCCGCTGCCCCGGCCCCTATAGCCGCGCCTGTGGCATTCCAGTCCACCGTGTTAGCCGTTGTGGTTTGCGAGTCAACCTTTGACAGAGGATCTTCGGCGTTGGTTGCTGCCGGAGCTGTCGCAGATCGGCCCTTCAGTTCTTGATACGGTTTCACGAACATATCTGACGTGGCTCGTAGTATGTCTGTGCCATAGCCTATCGTTGCTGAGGTTGTGCTCGTTATTGGATCATATCTGCGATTTGTTATAATTATAGGACGGATTTCGTGTCTGTCACGTTAGCCTGGACTATAAGGTGAGTTGAGACGAGTGGGGTCATACGACTGTAGGTTCCTGGACTCAATGCGCAAGTGGTTCAGTAGGATCTGAGCGGCTAATTTGGAGAGAAGGATAGGTTTGGTGGACCTTTTGTAAATCCACGACGCGGGCTGGTCGGGAATAAGCTGGCAGCGCATGCGATCCAACGGCAGATTTCGATGGAAGGATTCGACGGCGGCTTTGACACCCGACTCGTATTGCATTTTATTAGAAATATCTTTTGCAGCCTCCTTGGCCTGAGGGGTGAGGCAGTACTGAATTGCTTCAGCGAGGCTTTGGGCTGTCAAAGACTTCTGTGGGATTGGCTCGGGACCGGCCCCTGACGCCCCGATCATCTTACCCCAGAAGGGCTGATCTCCAAAGAAGGGGACAATGGCAGTGGGCTTTCCGAAGCGTAGGCCGCATGCTGTCGTCCCTGCACCACCGTGATGTACCACGGCAGACACGTGTTGAAAAAGCCACTCGTGAGGGCAGTCACCGATATACAGGATGTCTTTTGATGAAGAGCCTCCGAGCTTACTCCACCCTCGTGAGATAATCGCACGAACGCCGATCGCTCGGACGGCCTCTTCAAGAATCGAAGTGAGCCGCGGGGGATCATCGATGACGATGCTACCGAAGCCAATATACACCGGTGGTGGACCGTCGCGGAGGAATGCATCTAGTTCAGAAGACGGGGAATATATCGGCAATTCACGAAAGAAGAAGCCACAGACATCTAGATAATTAGTAGGAGACAATACAGAACGGTTAGAGAAATGTACCGATGTAAGATGGCCAATCCTTGGGTTTGGGCACCAAGGCTGGAGACCAGCAATATGTGAATGGCACTTTAAGAGTCTGCACAAGGCTCGGCCCTTCGGTAAGCGGAACCGGTTCGAGATCAATGGTTTCTCTCCAGTCGTTGATCACATCGCCAAGTCTAAACACAGCAGATTAGACAGATGTCTCCACATTGTGAACAATTAATCTCACCCTTGCCAGGTCATCCACTCTACAACTCCGTACGAAACGGCATTTGCGAATCTCGCGTTCGTCCCGGAATATTTCAAATTGGCAAGCGGATGAGGGTACTCTGATGTCGAACTCCAGGGCATGGTAAACATCAAGTGTAGTGGAACACCTAGGGCTTGGGCACAGTGCACATGTGCAAAGCTGGGAGGGTTTGCGATAATGGCGTCGGCCACGAACGGAGCCCCTGTGCTGGGATCATTCTGGATGCAAGACTTCCAACATCCTTCCAGCATCTCTCGGACCATCATCCGTTTTCTTGTGATTTCCCCTGCCCTCAGACTCTTCATGTTCGGAATTAGACCCGGGTTCTTCACCATAAATGCCATGAGCTCGGCAGGATCGCCGCCGATTGGGTAGAACTCCAGATCCGACTTCCGAACGAAGGAAGCAAACACATCGTGTGTTGCTAACCGCACTCGGTGGCCATGCTTTTGCAACTCGCTCCCCAGTGCAATAAATGGCTGAACATCCCCGCGGCTCCCCACGACATGTATCACAACGTTGAGCTTGACATCGCATTGCACTGGCCCCGAGTAGGTAGGTGGCGGGTGTATTAAATCGTCCTCACTGAGTCGGGGGATGAACCTGAGAGCGGTTCTTGCCGTGGCCGAGTCTAGGTCCACATCAATGCGGCCATCATCTACTTTGTTAGTGAAATGTAGTTAAATAACTGCTAGACAACTATACCTTGTACTGTGCTGGATCCTGCTTCTGCGATTAGTGTGTAAGGTGGAGGAGCATCTACTAGATCCGCGAGGTCATCCGACTTCGACCGCTGGAGAGGTTTCATTCTGTAGAAATATGAGAGTATGATGAAGGGAAACCATGATCTAGTTGAATATGGTGGTTATATGTATAAAAGATTCTATCAGAGCTATTCGAAGAGAGGATAAATCTAGTCCGGTCGTACTCGTGTTCGTTACTGTGACAGGCCTAAGACAGTGGGGCACGACCATCGCACTATTCCTCTTCTAACGCTAGTCAACGATCCCTAGTGGATCCCAGCCAAAAATAAGAATCCATCCTGGTCGGCCGATCACCCAAATGCTTCAGGGGGATAAGGCTGGATTGTGATATCATTGTTATAATTAGATAGCACCCCGAGCTGGCAATCACTAGAAGCACAGGAAATGGTGGATTTTTCCAAGTTTCGTTTTATCTGTTCATGGAGCGTGGCAATTCATCTCCACTGATCCTGGTTTGGGAATATGGTTATGGGCTAGTAAGCATCTAGGCCTCAACTAGTGGAACGCATCCTTCATATAGTCCAATATTCACCATACTAGGTAATGCTCTGGAAGGGTTCAATTGATTATTTATCAAGATATTATCAGCTGAAGGTCATTGGCAACGTCGAAACTTAGGGCAAGGCTACCATTTGTCTTACACTGGCGTTGTCATAATATCGAGCTGTCCTAGCTTAGGCAACAGCGGGAAAATTTTGCTCCAACCTTTTGCTGTCTGAGTGGTAGCCCGGAAGCTCCTACTACCTGGTAGTACACGAGCTCATCCTCCGTATTTGCCCAGGCGCTTCCTATCAAAGTAGCGTCGTATTCGGTTAAGGCTTCACTGCCACAAAAACTAAGCTATACCCAATGCTATCAGATTTTGGGTAGCACCGTCTGGACAGGGCCTCATCAAGCCCTTCATTCTTCCACACGGGATCATCCACGTCAACGCCACTAGCGTATTCAAAAACTAGGGACGGGACAGAGCCGGGATAGCATAGTAAATGGCTCTGCTGTGTCACAAGGAAGGTGGAGAGTTGCGCATCACTGCGCAGCACGTACCGCCAGAGACCATGTCTGATCCAAGGGTCTTGAGGATTCGTGTGATAAAGATACGCTGTGAAGCGTACATTGGCATGGACATACTGTCGTCAATACAGCTACTCGCACCTTATAGAAGAATGGGTACCAAAGGTAACCACAAGAGAAGCCTCAAGGAGATGGTAACTGGCCATTGTGACTGGTAAGACGCGCCACGTTCTTTGCCGAGACTACCACCATTTATACATGTCCAAATTGGAAGCTTTCCTGAGGGTATTGACCTAGCTTGTATGAAAGAGAAAAGGTTCCCAATCCCTAGCCCAGAACTCAAGGGTCGACGATCTAATCCTAAACTTGTAGAGACTTGTATGTATGACCGCTAATAAGGAACTGCTGTAAAACGTTGTTTACCCAGTTGACGAGGGGCTACAGTGGAGACTGAACTGCAATATGAAGGCGAACTATTGGTAGCACGTAGTGAGTTGTACATAAGGTTAATACATCATCTAAACTCGGCATACGCAAAGTCTGCCGGAACCAAACAGCGTTGCCGTTCTCCGAAGGCGTACAGTCCGAGCATTATCCCGGTAAAAGGTGCTCCAACTGGTGGCGGCTGAGTCATTGTGCTGTTCTGAACCTCTCCTAGCCACTGGGTCTCGGAATGAGCGCCGTTCACCTCTCTGAAGCCAAAGCTATACTGGTCCCCGCATTCGATGAAGAACACAACATCCGACACTGCACTTTCAAGCTCTCGATCAATGACCTCTCCTTTAGCCGGCCGGAAGCGCACAATTCGTGTCGCTTCCTTCGTAGGGGAGAGTCTGATCCCTATACTGCTGTAAGTGAAGTAGTTCCACCAGACGACAGTTCCAGCTTCTGTATGTGGCGACTGAGGATTGAAAGATAATTGTGTTTCCCACGTGCAGTAGTGATGAGTTTGTTTCCGAAGAAATAGAGTCGGACAACTGGGGACGGAGAGGTTATATGGCCCTCCGTGTAGACGGAGGTGGTTTGGTCGTTCTACAAGGGAGTAATCTGTTCTCGTGGGGGTGTCTAGAGGTACCAGTCTCAGTTTAATATCGGTGAACACGCTTTTGCGAACTTACTTTTGCGGTACCAGCCTAGTTGTAATTCTGGGCTCGAGAAATCATCTCTCCATGCTACAGGATCTTGGTACTCATAAAGGTGTGGACTTTGGGATTTGAGAGAGATCTTATTGCCCCCATTGAAAATCGGCCAATCGTCCTTCCACTCAACGGGTATCAGAAATGTTTCGCGGCCTATTGTCGTCGTAGCCATTGAGTTAGCTCTGCAGCATATGTCAAGCAAAGAATGAGCAAAGGTACCAAAAACAGACTCCTCCCAGTAACCATCCTTCCGCACCGGTCGCACACCCAGCAAAACAGCCCACCATCTTCCCTGTGCGTCTTCCACCAAGTCTGCATGCCCAGTATTTTGCACCTCGTCATTGATCCCATTCCTCCAGAGTGGGTTACTCGGTCCCAATTCCCACGGACCAAACGGGCCCGTCTCACTGCGGCTCACCCATTCGCAATGGCCGCTTTCTGTGCCCCCTTCAGCGGTGAAAAGATAGTAGTATTTCCCGCGCTTGAATATATGCGATCCCTCCGAGACGCCGGAGGTAGAATCTCGGATGAGCCTCGGTTCGGATGTGGAGGCCCCGCTGGCAAGATCGACAGTAGCGATATGGATGGCGAAGTCTTTAAGATTTGCATTCGGCGTTCTATTCAGCTTGCGATAGGTCGATGATAGGTAAACTGTGCCGTCATCGTCCCAGAACAGCTTGAGAAATCCTTGTTAGAACAGGCGTGGCACGCTGAACAGGTTCGAGGGATGAGAAGTACATACATCCTGATCAAATCCGACCTGGTCGAAAAACACCGGGTCAGACCAGGAATCTGAATCCCAGATGTTCTCTGTCTTCACGTAGAACCCGCGCGGCCAAACCCGATCATCATCCTGCGGGCGATAGCGTTCAAAGCTGGCCGCAATTATGTAGTACACACCGTCATGGTACCGTAGGGTGGTGGCCCAAACTCCACCACCAGGTTCGGGGGTCTGGATGTGGATCTGACTGCGCCTGGTCAGTGCGTGGCCGATCAGGGTCCAGCGTATCAGATCAGTGCTGTGGTATATCGGAGCTCCGGGGAAGTATTCGAAGGAAGAGGTTACGAGGAAAAAGTCATTCTTCACGCGAATTACGGAAGGGTCGGGATTAAATCCGGGGATAATCGGATTGTTGTACATGACGACAGCAGTCAGATCTATATGAGAACCGTCGGCCTGGAGAAACCTATTTAGTACTATTTATAGTTGTGTCCGACAACACAACATCACCTAATGCCGTGACGGGATTGGTGGATAAATGCCGCCTGTGCTCTGTATCGTCAACGCGAAAGATTTTCAAGATTGAATAAAGCGACCGAAAATTGATGGTCGAGAAGGATCTTGCAAGATCCTACCCCACATGTTTGGCATATTTTTCCGTCTGCTTGTGGTCAGTGACTGACTTAAGTGCTAAATTGAATAGTACTAGGGGGTAGGCTAGTAGACTACGGACACTGCCTAAGACAAGCAGGGTATAAGATTTTTTTTAATATAGACTATACTCTATAGAATGTTAATTTTAATTTTTCTATTTTTTTCTATTTATTTAACATTATCTAATGTTATAACTATAGTATACGATAACACGGTTAGCAGGGCGCTGGAAACGGCCGCCATTGCACCGTCCGCCTGCCATTGACGGGCATCCGACTGCCCTTTGTAGTATAGCACCATGGTTGCTTGATTTTCCCTCATGAATCAGGCAGGGGGCGTTTCGGCTCCATTTAGACAATCAAAGAACTCTCACACATGCGCAGCATATAGGTGCCAATTGTTTTGAGCCGGAAAGTGCCCTCCAAAGGCATGTCGCTTGAAATAAACAAGGTTGGTTGCCTGACGCTCTGCCCATGATCGAGGCTGTGAGTCAATATGTTAATTTCAATGCCAATGACAGGAGGTTGTGCTCTCGAGGTATCTCTTACCGCTAAAGGGAATGAAGCAAGTTCAGGGAAAGGTCCGTGTTGGTTGCCCCATTGGACCAAGCCCGTTGGCACCTTGGATGAGGGAAAGTCGACTCCACCGCTCTTAGGCTATCATCGATTGAAAGACATCAGCAACGACTTATTCCCACTTTTTGAACCGATGGTACTATTTCCAAGGCTTACACTCAGCGTTTCCAGGTAGGATCGCATCGCACCGTAAGGCGCCTGTACCCACAACGTGAATGCTTCCGTAATGAGTTCATCCATTGTGTACTGGTATCCATCGCTGCCGGCGTATTTCAGGTCCCATAACCAGCCGGCAAATCCAACGGGACTGTCACCCAGTGAGAGACTCAAGGCCAATGGCTTCTGAGCCTGCACAGCAGAATAAACAAAGTGGTCTGATTCAAACGCAGTGAAAGATCCAATGTATGCATTTTCTTCTGGTGTTGTCTGATTCCCAGAATACCGATCGATGTCGTCTTGCGTTGGCGGCACGAGCATAAAGTCTAAGAAGTGTCCGATGATGCTATCAGGCACGTCTGACACCATCCAGCTTGAAACGAAGTATCCAACATCCGTGCCCACTACACCATAAGTTCCATAACCAAGCTCCTTCATGAGCACATCATAAGCGGCACCCATGGTTCGAGCATCCATTCCACTCTCCGTAGGTGCCGGGCTGAAACCATAACCGGGGAGGTCAGGGGTGATGAGGTGGAAAGATTGAGCGAGAGGATCAATGATCTTGTCCCATTCCAGATGAGTCGATGACCAGCCGTGGAGAAGAAGAAGAGGGATGGCACTATCATTCATAGAACGGTGGTGCACAAAATGAATAGGGATATCGCCAGTATAACCTGCTGCCCCAGGAATCACAACCGAGAAGTGATCACGCTTGTTCATACGGTCTTCTACTTCTGACCAGCGATAGTGTTCGGCCCAGAATGTTGATAGCTCCGCCATGGATGCAGCTGGGGGGCCTTCTTTGGTCCATTCATCGGATATACCGTAAGAGGGGCGATAAGATGCAGCCCGGCTTTTGGCGAAATCCACAAGTTCCGAATCCACGCGGATATTGAATCTTGTTGGAGTCTGAGAGAATGGGAATTCAAAAGGCAGGCCCCTTTCCGCCGCCGACAGCCCAACGGCGACGGATAACCCAAGGAGCAGATGCAGCAACATCTTCTTGCTATTTGATACCAAATGGAAAGTTGAAAAGTAAGGGAAAGAGCTGAAGATGTTGATCAGGGCAGGCAAACAATGAACGGGGAGTCAGCTTTATAGATAAATGACGATCACGCATACTTTGCATATTACGGGATGAAATACTTTGATACCAGAAGGACTAGTAACGGCGAAGGCATCCTTATGACAGGTTTTTACCCAAGAAAACTTCTATCTAGTGAATATATGAGTTTCAATGTGTTCTATTCTCGCGGCGGAATTCCGGAGTTGCTACGATGCAGACCCAGTCAAGACGGTGTGTTGAGAGTATTGCATGTCGCCAAGCCTGTGGTCGCAACATCGAACCTTTAGTGGGATAGTACATTTCTCTGCTGGCTCAAAGTCCTCATGTCCGACGTTAATTAAGATAATCGACTGAACTATATCCCGCTCTACTATGCAACGTCAGCCATGCCTGAGAGCACCCGATATGGCTGAACTAATCCAATTCTTTGCCACGTCGCCAATGATAACGAAGCTAACAACCAGCCATATTCGTCAGTACATATCCAACGGGAGTACTGTACTGCAGTGCGATTTAAATTCCATGGCATGAATGTGTGTGAGTGGATTCCTACAAGCACGTTTAACCTTTCCAATGTCAAGCGGCACAGCGCAGGCTCTCACGTGAGTGTTACTTTTGGCTGCTTATCCTCGAACAGTAATTGTTCTAAACAAGAATTATAAAACAGAAAATAAGAAAAGAAACCCATTAACTGATATACCAGCCTCGCAGGGCTGCCGCACCATCCCCCTGTATCAGGTCTGTATTGGAGCCTCCTGCTGATATACTTTGATGACAACCAGATCAATCCGCCATCAAACGTGCTAAAGCCTCAGGAGTATCATACTTCTGCAGTAAGTCTTCCTTCATCTGCTCAATTGCCTCCGACCTCTCCTTCCTCACATTACTCAATATCTCACCAGCCTTCCAGAGGGGGTGCGCGTCCGTCAAGTCCATTAACACCGCTAGAAAAACATCATCCTCCTCAAGCTTGTCCAACTCCCCATCTCTCTTTAACCCATCAAGTACCTTCAACATATTCTCAAACCCAATATCTCCTGGCTCTAGGGTACATTTGAACGTACTGGTCTCATTCTCTACTACGAACTGATGGTACCAGCCTAGTGGTACGGTGATAGGCTTTCCTGGCTCCAGTGGCGTGAGAGTCGACTTGAAGGCAAGTTCAGAGGTGTCAGCTGGTCCAGTATGGACGGATACGGAGCCATTGATGAGCTCGAACGTCTCCGAGAAGCGGCTGTGGTAATGAGGAGGAACAGAGGTGCCGGGGGTGGTCGTTTCAATAATAACAGTACGGGCATTATTATTGTGAGAGGCAGACTCGACGATACGGTACTCCCGTTGATCCCAGCGACGTTCCGCAGGCATCTTGTTCACCTATGGAAATGTTTGTAAGCAACGGAAAAAGGTGGTCCAAAATAAGGTAGATAGACGACAATGTCAGGTTTCAAGCCAATTCATATGCGGTAAAGGTCAAGGGCATAACATATGTTATTTCACAGGCAGGAGAAGAATCTGGACACGCGGGGAATAAGTGTTAAATACCTCTTGGTCTTTGAACTCCAATATCCTCACAATCAGTACCCCCCGCTCTATCTCCTCGTATATGCAGGCATCAGAGGGAATTCTTACAAGGTTCCATGCACGGAGGCTGCATACGAGTCATGATCATGATCTAGCGTATAAAAGAGAAACAATCAGATTGTTCTCTGTCGGGATTGCTGTAGGCTGTATTATGGTTGTCACTCATCACAGGTGGGTCCGTGGCGAAATAGGTAAGATGCAGCGCTCATATAGGCTTTACACCCATACTTACATGTAAGCAGCCTCTCTCGACTCAATAGATGAATATTGGAGCTAGTCCTGCACAGCCTACTACGACCCTACATACGGCGTGATCGAGCTGTGTGAGACTGCGCCCCACTGATTTATCACGTCTTCTTCGGTAACGCCGAGCTTGTGTTTCGTGAGATCACTGAAACTTGATTCGTTTGAGGGTTCGGTGAGACAGTGAATGAGGTGAAGAAAGCGAAAGCCAGCGAGATTGAAAAGATGAAGCATGGTTTGTTGGAGTAAATCCCTTGGTTTTGGGTCAAATTGTGTGCTTTTTTTCGTGGCACTGCGACATCTTGGAAGGTGGCCGAAGGATGGGTGGTCTAACTTACGAAGTCTAATGGACGTGCCACCCTCAGCGATAATCCTTTCGTTCAAAAAAGCATGTAATTAATGAGCGATACTGTCCACCGTAATTGGGTGCCGCTTTTCATGCATAATGGCCCATACCTGGCTCCTTGACAACCACAAGGGAAATCAGGCACATTAGAAATCAAGACGAACATAGAAGCACTACAAGTATATAAGGCTAGCATGTGTTGTTGGCGAATCTTCTTCTCCTATATCAAGCAATCACAGCAAACTTCATGCGAACAAACGTGCCTCTCTACTACATACTCAGGAATCAGTCGCTAAGCCACCAGATTCTTTAAAATTGCTACCGACACACATTCCCCATCTCTTATCCTCGACATCGCTTCTGCCATGGCTTCCACCACCAACGTCCTCATCTCCGGTGCCAGCGAGGTATGTGTTATACTACTAGGGTTATTCCTGAGACGCCGGGCTTTTCACCCTGACATTACTTTTGCAGGACTCGGAAAGGCTTTCGTCGAACAGTATCTCGCCCGGCCAAACTACACTGTCATCGGTACGGTCCGCGACGTCAAGAGCGCTGCCGCTGAGGAGCTGCGAGCGCTGCCCGCGGCTGAGGGCAGCAAGGTCGTACTGGTCAAGGTTGAGTACACCTCGACTACTGACGCCGTGGACGCTGTCAAGGAGCTCGAGGCACAGGGTATCACCAAGCTCGATATCGTCATCGCCAACGCCGGCATCGCTGGCCAGCAAGGGCGTATTGAGACCATCGACCCCAAGGGCCTCGCAGAGGTCTACCTGGTCAATGCCGTTGGCCCGGCCGTGCTCTTCCTGGCGCTGAAGCCGCTTCTCGACAGGGCCGAGACGCCCAGGTGGTTAGCCATAAGCTCCGGTCTCGCGTCGCTCCACGACCTGCACAAGTACCCCATGTTCCCGGGGTTCCCGTACAACGGGTCCAAGGCGGCGTTGAACCACTTCACCAAGACCATCCACGTTGAAAGTCCTAAGATTATCGCCTTTGCCGTTGCTCCTGGGTACGTACCTGCCCCAATTAGGCAGATGAAGGCCGTTACTATGAGCCTGCTGATAACTAATTGGGTGTGTTTGTCTTGCATAGGTTCTTTGAGACCGACATGGGACGCAAGACTGCCGCATTTTTCGACTTTGAGAACCCGCCCTTTTCGGACATCCACACGAACATTAAGAGCATTATCGGGCTGGTAAGCATGTTCCCAGCGGTCTACCTTTTTATCGATGCTATGTCGCAGTCGTCAGCACTCGGCTAACTGTTGTTGCCAAGGTGGATAATGCGACTCGGGAGAATTATTCTGGGCAGTTTCTCAATTTCGATGGACAGCTCATTGAGTGGTGAGAAGCCAGTCTGAAGGACTAGTATGCTAGTAGTCCTTATCTACTGTTCTTAGGCATTTCAGATAACTAAATTCTCTCTGTTGATTTTCTTTTCTTCTTAAGTACTGAAAAATGGTAGGATAATTCGTCATTGAAAACAGTCTAGTAGATAGATTAGCAAAAGCACTCATCTTAAGAGGAGAAATAAGAAGCTACCTATACGTATTAAAGCCTCTATATGTTCCAATACCCAGCAAACAAAGGTATATGTAGAACTAATATAGTCAAAAGGAATACCCCTTCGGCCTTTGTGACAACACTCTGCAAAAGATACCAACTGTCACTGTGCTCTTCCAATTCCTGCTGGCAGAATCGACTCCTAAGAAGCAGCTGGGTCAGGTGGCCGGCGAGAAAACAGCAATCATGATCTGTGACAGTTAACTGGTAAAGATGGCTCGTCTTTACAAATTAAAGGCATTAGCGGCTAGATCTATCATCAGGCTATTCACTTTCATGCGTTTCAATAGGCCCAGTTGTCTGTGTGCCGTTAAGCTGATCTTCAAGTTGCCGACAAGCAGGGCTTCCCGTCCGCTCAGCCGTACTTAAGCCAACTGTGTAAGCTCGGCCAAAGGACAGTGGCGCCCTCTGGGGCTCGCTGCTTTACGGGTGAGCGACACTAAGTTATAGGGTGAGTGCGGGTGAGCTGGGTGATCCTATTCAGAATATGGGTAAGCCGGGTGAGCTAGATAGCTTAGTACAGGCTCAATCGCACATTGAGCTATCCTAGTGTCTCTATCATATAAAATAAATAGGGAGGGTATATTTTACGCTTCGTTAAAGATTGTATTCTCTCCTCCAATCTTTTCCTAACTTTGCCCTGGTATTATCATCTACATCTACCGATACTACGTGACATGTCGGATATATCTAAAGAAGAGCAAATACAACGAAAGATAGAGAAGCTTCGCAAGCTCGGCGAGGTACGCGGTTTCACTGAAAAGTGCCAACAAGAGCAGAGGAATAAAGAAAATAGGGTTTGCTATAAGCAATGGGCTCCAGCTACTGATCAAAGATATAATCTAGCCATCGAAAGGTAGAAAATATAAATATATATTTAACCTCCGTTCCTTGCATAGATAACTAATCATCATAAGTGGATATTGTCCTGAAATGAACCCGAAGACAGATACTTTATAAAGGAGGATCCTGACCCTCCTAACCAGATTTTAAAGCTTTTCTCAGAGAGTTACATTGCTCAACGCAAAGGAAACCTCCCATCGCAGCATTCAGTGTGCCATAACCTTTCCTGCTTTATTGGCGAATGGGAGAAAAACACCTGTCGAAAATTGCCGAATAATGTCAAGGACGATGTCTATAATGTCTGTGCTCCCCTACATCCTTCAAATGGCTCCGAACTGAGACAAAAATATGGATTGGAGACAAAACACCGAGAGAAATTCTTGGTGACCGCTAGGGATCTTGATCTACTTCTTAGACATCTCTTTGAAGAAGATGGTCATGATTATGTCCACGAGCGCTATAGATTCCAGGAAGCATTTGTTCTCTCAAAAGAGGGTATACCGGAAAGCTCCTCGATCTTTTCTCGAATGGTGTTATTTATGTGCCCAGTGGTTTTGTACAAAGAAAGATTGGTATGAATACTATCACTTCCACTTAGATTAACTAAAACTATATTATAGACCAATAATATTCTAATATATAATAATAACTCCTAGATTCTGTCCGTTCTATTTAAACGATAAGTCTAAAAAGCCTGAAGAGCGGTTCTAACAATAGCGTGTAAAGTCCACTCTAATTAACTATACTAACAGCTAACATCTATCTAGGAAAAGAAAAGGCGACCTAATTGAATATCTATATCTCTGTTATTTAAATAAGCTCCATAAAGGCCCTTCGCGTCGCGCCGTCACTTTTTTGATACACATTTAATTAAAGAGCCACGTGGTAACTGTGTCTCCGTGAAGAGGAAATCGATCCATGACATTGATGATATCGGGCACCAGCAAATGAAAAAGGTCTTGAAAGTAGACGAGAAGCACCCAGACCCAGTTCATTTACTGACGCCAGCTTCAACACCACCTACTCTTAAAGTTGAATTTCATATAGAGAAGGAGCATTAGTAGTAGGCTAGTCATTTGTTACTTAGTAAAGGTTTAGAGCTATGTGTTCAAAGAATTGAAACTTATATTTTATAAGAGACCAAAGCAACAACCGCCTGTATTTAGTATTTATTACTTCTTGTCATGATAGACATATATTTTTGTAATTTTTTACTAATAGAACTAGACTAACTATCCGCCACGACGGATATATAGAGGCACATTAGGGGTACTGGCATATAAAGGATCCAGTTTATAGGTCCTCTTTCACCCGTGCAATCTGTTCCCGGAGGCCTTTATGGACTTGGATATACTGGCCTCTTCTTCCCCATTTAATGGCATGTCCACCTTCTTTATGACCCCACTCCTGCCAAGAATGACGGGCCAGCTGATACAGCAGCCAAATTCTGGCTGATAATGGCTGATGGAACATACCTCGCGCTTGTTAAACAGGATTATCGAGCAAATGTTGGACACTGTAGACCCAAACCCGAAGGATGTTATGCCTTTGGTTCGAATTATGGTTGGCGGTCTGTACTTGCACTCGCCCCAAACCTGATCATGATCTTTGGTGTCATCTGGAAAATGGCTCGCTAATGGAAGGCCGCCGATTTTCCCACATGACCATGCTACTACTTGCGATTCCCCACGAACACCCAGTACATTGACATCAACTGATTGAGCGGCGACCTAGGCTTGGTTAACCCACGATACTCCAATCGATTACAAGAGGAATTAGCGTGACAGACCCTAGCCTTTTCTGCCAACAACCTGCATAACTGTAATGAATCAAAGAAGGTACCAGAGCCTAACACTTGACACGTTGGAAGCCCGGAAAGCTCCTGAGCAATTGAGCATAGCAAATCAACAGGGCTCGTAGCGACGACCAAAACTGTGTCAGATCTGAATGGCCTTGTTTGATTTACTATGCTCTGCACGATTGCAACCTGCTTATACATATGCTGGACGCGGGTCTCTCCTGAAAGAAAAAAAAGTTCATGTAAGCCTGAGCGTGCTCACACAGTGACTACCAACTGGCATTTTTGTCTAAACAGTTTACCCACCTGGTGAACGCTCTGAGCCAGGAGTAAGTACCACAATGTCGCATTGGCCTACCTCCTGGTAAGTGGCCGCTCGTACGCGTGTGCGGCTTTTAATGCCATGTGCCACATCAGAGAGATCGCGAACAAGACTGTCCCTCACACTGGCTCTGATATCGACAAGAAGTAGATCCTCTGCGATGCCGCCAAGTGTCAGAGCGTACGCAGCACTGGTGCCCACGTTGCCGACGCCCACAACCGCAATCCGTGTTGTGTGTTGGTTGTTTGTTGGCTTCATGACACAATTCAAAGAGCCTTCCTGCTATTCTCGAAGATACCAATTCTGAATGCATTATATCTGATGAACGGGCTGTGGGAGGTGGAAGGGGCAAGTTCTTCTTAAATATTCCAGAAAGTAGATTAGAGCCTACTTCCTGATCCGGCAATATAGTCGATATCCGCGGTTCTGGCTCATATCGATGATTATGTCTTGCAACGTGAGATGAATATTAGCTAGTCTCATGTGAATTTTCCTTTTGAGTGGATGTTTGGCTAATACAGCTTTGTCTTTTCCATACATTCTACCCACATGGATATCCAATAACCTTTAAGTTTTCACTCATACCTACATGGCCGGGTCGGATCTGCAGGATGTAGCTCATCTCACGTCGCATGGCCTATTTCCTAATTAATGACGGTATGCATGTCATATATCTCGCAGCTCCACAGCCCAAACTTAGTTGATGATCTAGTAACCACAACTTCACGTCAGGTCTAGAACATGTTCCGCAAGGACTAGACTTAGAGTTTACCAACCCAGCTCCAGTACGCTATGATTGATGGTAATGATCTCGCTGCCGCATAAAGTACTTTCCCCCGACTCGTTGAAAACCCAGAACCATAAAATACATGACATCTATTACTCTCAATGGGGGTGACGTAGTCGTGAGCTGTATACTATTAGCGAATCTCGGATTAGCCGGAGTCGCCAGGCCAGTAAGCTCGGGCAATATGGGACGAGACCCGGGACAAGAAGAGTTTTGTGATAGGCATGTTTACAGGTGGACCAATTATCGGCAACATTGTTGGAGATAAACATCTTCTGAAAGGTGGATGAGAGAGAAACAGCTAAAGTGTGATGGGATTTAACATCTGACAAGAGAAAATAAGTTGCTAAGCCTGGATGGTAGCAGATTAGATTACTAGTCAAGGTGAAAGGCAGATGCGGGAACAAGAAGTCTAGGATAACAGAAGAGGTGAACTATGTAGCGAAATAGCAGGTAGACTTGCAGCATCGATCACTGTGCTGAGCGAATCCAATGCTCTATGTGTTTACGGCCTTGGCCCTATCGACTGAGCTATACCCTCTTCACTTTCCCGGGTTTCCTTCCCATCTTCCTTCAAACACGTATCCGGAATCAATAAGCTCCCGAGTAAACACAGGGCCATCAAGGGAACTAGTGGAGCGAAAACAACCCTAAAGCCTTTCATTTGAGCGTCTAGGATGTCCTTTTCAAATGTACGCAAGCCCACTTGACCGGCCTGCAAAACCCCAATATGCCGCAGCGCTGTTTTAACAGTGGAGTGTTGTGTCGCAGTAGAGATAGCCACCCCTGCGGCTCCTCCTAAAGCGCGGAGTAGGTTTCTCGTTGAGGTTGCGACGGCGCGATCCTCTTTTTTGGAGAGGGCTTGGAGGGCCACAAGACCTAATGTGATTTAGTTATATCTTCCATTGATTCAGTGGTCAAGGTATGGACTAGGTCGTAATCACCTGGCTGGTGGACAAAGCCAACCCCAACACCTTGGATAGCCAATACAATAATGTATGTGATCATTGGCGTTGTCGTTGAGAAGATTAGATTAAGACCCGTGCCAATCGTCCAAAGAAGTAACCCAGAGCGCAGAATAGGGTTATATCTTAACGCATATCATGATGTACAGTTAGATTAAGTATGATCGCCAATAGAAAGTAAAATAAGTGGTATGCTGTATCTACTTACCTGCAATATATAGACATTAATGGGCCAGAAAAGGCACCGGCAAGACTCTGGCCAAGTAGGAATGGTAGAATCAGGTAAGCACTCTGTAATGGGCTGTAGCCTCGAACGTCCTGAAAATATAATGGAAGGAAATATAATGTGGTTTGCCACACAAAGTCGTGCAGTATGCCCTGTACAAGAAGTATAGCAGAATATTGCCGAAAGAGATGAATGGGTGTGATAGGCAACTTGGCAACATTACCCTCAATATAAACGAAAGCGCTTAGACATACACCCCCCGCCACTAGCATGCAAACAGATGGAGCGCTATTCCATGGCCAAATGCTGCCACCAGAGCTGATGGGGACCTAGAATAGCAAATTAGTAGCGTAGATCAGAGAGTAAACATACAAAGACATAGTGGTGAGAGATGAATCACACAGTACCTACCAATAGAAAGACAATGCCAGCTATTGATGCTCCGATCCCCAACCAGTCAATCTTTCTCAGCTTTTCCTTCCAGTTCCCAGCGAGAGGCTTAACTGGAAGGAGTATTAGAAGTAGTACAGAGCACATCGCTGCTATGGCTGATGGGACGAAGAACACCCATCTCCAGCCTTCTGCTCCGGTTTGCAGCAGGCCAGACGCAACAAATGGCCCTGACATCGCACCAGTCCCGATCGCCATACTAATCATACCCTGATACTTTCCTCGCTCTTTCAAACTGACCAAATCACTTATTATGATCGGCACAAGGGAGCTAACTCCTCCTCCACCAATGCCGCTTAACACTCTTGATACATAGAGCCAAGCTGGTGTTTGAGCATATCCACAAAGAAGACCACCAGCCACGATACATAACATTGAAGTCATTATAATTGGCTTACGCCCGTATATATCAGAGATTCTACCATATAATGGTTGAACTGACGTTTGCCCAAGCAAATACGCTGTACCAGTCCATGTAATCGTCGAACCGGCGTGTAGAAAGGCGGAAATTGTGGGAAGAGCGGTTGTAGCTGAGTTCATGTCGAGGTGAGAGGTGAAGTAACAAGCACAGAGGCATAGGTATATGATAATAAGCTGTGAAAATGGAGGTCGCAATGACTGGTCATCATGGTCGTTCATAGTATTTTATCAACTTTTTGATGACTTTTGATATGGGCAAAATTGGCAGAGGGAGGATTCTATCGCACTAGAAGGTTCCCTCGGGTAGAAAGATTTCGCTCTGCTAAAGCCTTAAGCACACATAGCAATACTTCTATAGTAAACTTCCCCACACTAAAGTACTCTAATGATAATCAAGACTCTCTGACGATATGCAGCTGTATTTTCCACGTCTATAACGTCATCTTTCAACAAGCTTTCATTCTTACGTTGAGAAATGTAACTATAACCTAGTAAGCTGAGAAAGAAACTATTGACTTCCAGCCCATTCCTATCGCACCCTACATCATTATTAATGATTAACCACTTAGCAGTGATAGCCAAGGTAAAGTTAGAAGAAGGTCAAACCCATAGCGTCATGACTACCTGAACGTGAACCAAACTGTAAGCGTCATTGATGAGCAAGTCCTCTTTCGCATTATGAATCAGCTCCCAACATTGTAATATAGATTCGAATACTAATCGATCAAGGACGAACAATCTCTATATAGCTAGGCACTACAATGTCAATACCAGTTTCACTTCATCGACCATACCTAGTACATAGATGGAATGCACAGAGCACTAACAGCGACCAGCATGTTGCGGTAGGACTATTGTAAGACCTATACTGAACCATGTTATTAGAATCATAGTACAACCTCGCTTTATGGCAACCAACATACTATACTAAGCTAAGGAAAGACAGGGTTCCTCTACCGAAGCTCCCAGTGCAAAAACCTTGCTAAGCGTACCATTAAATTGATTTCCATAGCACCTGATTACTGCATACATATCAATTTGTGTAGAGCAAGAACAGCCACAGGAGATGGCATTGTAGGATAATGAAACAGAGGCTATTCAATCCACCACAGAAACCTGTTCAGAATTTATTTTCAACAATTGCTTGACCGATATGATGCGGTGATCAGCTTCACAACCGCTCAACCTACCAGCGGCAAGCTCTTCGACAACAGCAGTCATGTTCTCAATGGCAGAATGCTCAGCTACTGCAGAGTAACTCTTCGCCTCCTGATCCTCATTCCCACCCGAGTAAGTTCTCTCCGACAGAATCCGTAATGCACAAGCAAAATTCCGTGCCTCAATGCAAGCTTTGATATCTGTGTCGTTTGAAAACAGACCGGGTTTGCTTGCCAGCAGCCTGTCCGAAGCTGTAGCAACAGCCTCTATTTTCGCTCGTATTAAGTGGTTCGCGTAAATGATAACGTTTGCACCGGCACGACATAAGGCTGCGCGTGGAATGGTTGAGTATGTAGTGGGCACCACTACTAATGGAGTTCTGAGGTCTTTCGCACGAAAGGTTTTCAGAAACGACAACACTTCGTCTGGATGCCGGCTTTTGCTATGTATCATAATAGCATCTGCCCCTGCCTTTACATAAACTTCGGCGCGCAAGTGAGCATCTCTAAGAGCGTTTTCAACAGAGGCATTCTCTTCAGATTCCTCCATTTTGGGAACACGCCCAGTAAGACTTTCAATCCGAGCTGTGATCATAATCTCCCTGTGCTGGGAGGCGGATTTAAATGTCTGTATGACCTTAACGAATTCATTCATGTCTGCTTGAGCTTGTGCAGCACACGTTCCCAGAAGGGAATTCAACTTTTTGCCGGGCTCAGGCAGAGCCTTATCTTCAATAATGATCATTGAAACCCCCTTCGTTTCCAGGACGGCTACCAGAGCGGGAATGTCAGACAAATTGCCACCACTATCAGCGTCGAATGCGGCACACCCTGGATATGGATATCTCTCAGTCTCTGGGCATGGCGGCAGCATTGTCGCGCGTTTGAGGGGAGACACCAATTCTGTATCCGGGATACCGAGATGGGTTGTTTGAGACAGGCCGCTCCACCATATGCCTTGGAAGCTTTGGTCATCATATCTGACCCTGCGGCGGATTATGTCTGCAGAAACTTGGTCATGGGCTTCTAAAAGGCGGATAACTCCTTTGGGCTGCTTGATCATGGAAGCGATTGAGACAGACATGTCTTATATTATTTCGGGATAAATAGGTTATAGTGCTGAATAATTTTAAATGAATATGAGGGTAGTGGGATGTGCACATCCTTTACGCAGAAACCACGCTAGAGACGTGCACCACCTAACGCTTAAATTAAAGCAAATATTTGCCTACTCACACAAAGTCCTCTAGTCTGAGGCGCCTAGGCCTCAAGCTCAGCAGGTAAGAAACAGTGGCAAGCTGCTCACACAGAAGGTTGCATTTACACCGATGGTATCAACTATCTACATGTCACCCCAGGGCACACCATGTTCAGCTACGGACCTACCATAAAGACATAGTCAATGAGTCATATCTAGCATTTACTTACCACCTTAAACACCCTCCTACTTTAGGTTGTAGTTGGGGTGTGGTACGGCTTGTAATGAGGGCTAAAACATTACCATATTGAATGTGGGGGGCCCACCCTCAAGAAGTGGTCTTCCATACTATCGACTACTCTCGTTGTTGTAAATCTGCATGATGTAAGTTTTGCAATTGTCCACCTGCGGCATAGTAACTGTGACTGTATATGTGATGTGGGTACAGATACTACTGTTAACACTACTTCAATTGCAACGCTGTCAGACTGGGTCAGAATATCTCGACCGTGGATGATTCGCCTACACTTGCCCGCGTATTGCTGGGCTCCTTTTCAAAGCCCGCAAGAAAGGACTGCAGGGAAGTTTGTTGTTAACCTTATTGCGCATATGGTGTTTTAATAAATACTGCGATACTTGCGGTCTTCCTGAGCTCCTCAATTCGTATAATTATTACCTTTTAACGAGGATTCCGTAATTTCTGCAAGCACTATAGAGGAGGCTCTCATCATGCGTGTTACTCTCCCAGCCGATATGGACAACAGCTCTTCGTCGCTTTTTTCCCACCTTGATAATGTCCCTCTCGATCCACACTTTGCTCTCAAAGAGCTTTTTGACAAAGACAAGAATCCAGACAAAGTCCTATTGGGATCTGGAGTCTATAGGGATGATAATGGACGTCCCTGGGTTCTACCGGCGGTTAAAAAAGCGAGCATTCCCTACATCCTGAGCGCTATCTGGTGCACACGAGTATCTAACAGAGTGTTAGGCTGAAGTAATAGTCACTGAAGAAGAGACTAATGCTCGCTACGAGTATCTACCTATACCTGGATACGCTCCATTCTATGCCGCCGCCCGAGATCTCTTATTCGGGCCCACGGTCAAGAAAGACCGAACTGTTTCTGTCCACACCATCTCGGGCACAGGTGCGAATTATCTTGGTGCCCGATTTCTTTCACAAGCACTGAAGCCATCTGCTGTATGGGTCTCTGACCCTACCTGGGTTAACCATATCAACATCTGGAACCAGGTAGGCGTGGAAGTGAAGACGTATCCTTACTGGAACGCGAGAGAACGAACGCTAGCTTTTGAGGAGACCTGCCACGTATTGGAGACACAAACCAGGCCAGGCGATGTGATTGTGCTCCATGCCTGCGCTCATAACCCAACAGGAGTGGATCCAACCAAAGAGCAGTGGAAGATAATTGCGGATATTTGCGAGGAACATGCTTTGTTTCCATTTTTCGACTGTGCATAGTAAGTACCTTTGATGGAGCAACGTGTGCGCAATTTCGTTGCTAACAATCTCGGATGGAATAGCCAAGGATTCGCAACGGGGGACCTCGACGACGACGCATGGGCTTTACGCCACTTCATGGAAAGAGGCACCCTGGAGTTGGCGGTGGCACAGTCATTCTCCAAGAACATGGGCTTGTATGGGGAGCGGGTTGGGGCTTTCCATTTAGCCACTGCTTCACCAGCAACGGCGGTAAAAGTCCAGGGGCATCTCGCTCGGCTGCAGCGAGGACAGATCTCTCAGCCGCCTACGAGAGGGGCTAAGATTGCTACTGCCATACTCACCCGGCCAGAGCTGTTCAAAGATTGGCTCATTGATCTCCAGGAAATGAGCTCTAGAATAAAGAGCATGCGAAAATCACTACATGAGGGTTTGCTTTCCCTGAACACCCCCGGAAAGTGGGACTGTATTGTTTCGCAGGTTTGGTGCCCACTTGAATGCCAGACAGATCAGCAATTAATGGTGTCTAGATTGGCATGTTCTCTTTCACGGGCTTGAGCCCAGAGGAAGTTGCTGCTATCCGGGCCGATGGCCATGTTTACATGTTAAAATCGGGGCGTATCTCGGTCGCCGGGCGTAAGCTCCCTTTTCATCGTTCGGTCATTCCTTACTCTAACCTACTGCACTTAGTGAATACACGCAACATACAACATGTGGTGGAGAGTATGGATGCTGCTGTGAGAAAATATGCTCACCAGGAACTTCCCAACTAGACTAGGTGTGATGGGTGTCCTTCGGAAAACAATTCCGTATAACAGTATAGTTTAATGTATGTAGCAGAATTACATTATTTACATACCGAAGTTTGTCTTTTGTTTTTTCAATACGGCTCCACGGAACATACCAAAGCATGGATAGGGATGACATGGGTGGGGAAAAGTAAATCACGGACCTACCCGCAATTTCGAGGTGGGTCCTGAATAGCTCGTCTCAAGTAGGTATAGCGCTACATAGTGCCATTTACGCAGCGGGCCAGGCGGAATGGCCGGCAACAGAAGCGTCCATCTCCAAGTATGGCGCGATGGCCAATGATCTCATCCTGGTGTTGGATGTAGGTAGTTCTGGTGGGTACTGTTGGCTGTACTCTCCCATTATATTACAGATACTACAGAAGCATTTCGACTCGACGTATCTGTTCTTGACTTACATGTCACCATTGATAGCTCGACGATTCGAAGAGACTTGTCTGAATGCAGCCAGCGGGAAGCCATGGGAGGGAGTGTGTCCCATGGTGTAGTTGGAAGCCTATCATATATGGCGGGAATGTACATTCCGGAAAAGCTACTCATACCAGGACGTGGTACAGGCTGCGATACTGTTACATAGAGACCCTGGCATCCTGAGGAACAGCAAAAGCGTAGAAGGAATGGAATGTGATGTGACCTTCTCATGGCTGGAAGGGCCGAGATGTGCATTAGGACAGTGAATACCACTGTCGCTGTCCGGATTAGTGGCCACAAAGCCGATCGACTCATGGGTATGGCATCCTGCGTGCTTGCTCTGGCAAGGAGTTAACGTGGTGGTGACGATATTGACAATGGTTAATCCTACTATAACTCATATTGAATTGATGGGGTCGTTACGCTAATCTGGACATATCGTCATCAACCAGAGCCAGTCGTTGGTGCTAGTTTCAAAGAAGAGGCAACTGTGTACACAACGGTCTAACAGCCTGGTACTGCAATGAGCCCCATGCTGTGCCATGTCATGGATCTGGGTCTAGGTTGGCATCGCCAATTTTTAGAGGCCACCCTGTTTCCGAGCCATTGAAGATTACGATCCATCTTCCAGTCTTGTAGGGCAGTAGTTCTGCATCTGGAAGTAGTCCATGACGCAGGTGATTTCTCCGAGCCTACCTACACTAAGATGGGCAAGGTGGATAGAGATCTATCCCCCGGTTGCGGATTTTGATCACTGCAACGGAAGCAGGAGTGGTGAGCCCATTCGACAAGTCTTCTTTCCATATATTGGTACTAAGACGGCTCACGAATGCTAAGCTTCTTCACCAATCTGGGTTGCACTACATATTTTGGTTGAAAACATTGTCTAGAATGCATAAGGCCTGAGGTTGCCAACCATGATTGTCGATTTCCTCAGCCAGAATCTCTTCTATTCCCCTGTCACACTGTCTGTCATTCTATCCATCTTTGTCATTGCTTGGCTTGTGATACAGCCGCTCTATTTCGGTCCTCTCAGTCACATTCCCGGTCCATGGATCAACAAGATTTCAAGCATCTACCTAACGTACTACGATGTGCGACTTCAACGAAATGACAAAATCATGCAATGGCATCGCCAATACGGGCCGGTGATTTGTATATCACCCGGAGAAGTTTCAGCGGCTACACTTTCCGCAACCCGAGAAATTTATGGTTCTTCCGGTCGCTGCGCCAAGAGTAACTATTTTCACCACTTTACAGCGTACAACGAACAGTCTATCTTCGCAACGCTCTGCTATAAGGAACATCGAGAGAAGCGGAAGCTTACGTCCGGCTTCTATCAAGCCTCAATGATCTACAAACGCCCTGATATTGAGGGGTATACTCGCCGTTGTGTGCAGAAAGTGCTACAGCAACTACGGCAGCAGCGGCATTCGGGCAAATACTGTGATATATATGCTCTGAGTGACTGGTACGGCTTTGATATCATCACATACTTGACCCTAGGGAAGGCCCACGGGACACAAACAATAGAACGAGACTGCACAGAACGGCGCATCCTTCGCGATCTCAAAACCCTTCAGCTATGGGGGCCCTTCCGTTTACGATTCCCAAAAGCCTTCGAACTCCTCTCTTCCTGTCTGAGATACTGGATGCCAATGTTTACCTACCTAAAGTCGGATACACATCTGGCTGAATGGGCCTATAACCGTGTTTCTGATGCCGCTCAATACTCTGATTCTCAAGACCCTTGCTCCCTTTTCCAGCGCCTGATGGCCTTGACAGATGGTTCAAAGTCCACAGGCGGGGGTAGGCAGAATTATATAGCCGCAGAAATCCTTGACAATATTAATGCGGCAGAGGCCACTGTCTCTGTGACAGTAGCCTATTTCTTTTATCATCTAAGCCAGGAAGTGAAATGGCAGGAAGAGATCCGAAAGGAATTACTCAAGCTGCCGCCTCAGTCTGATGGGCTTCCATCCTTCACGCAATTGAACGAAGCACCGATACTGGAAGCCTGCTTGAATGAGACTTATCGCTTATACCCAGCCTCTAGTGGAAGGGCAGAACGCGTTGTGCCAGATGAAGGGAAATTCTTATCCGGAACTTTTGTTCCAGCAGATGTAAGTTTGGAACTATGATACGGACCCCTTGTTTTCGGAAGGCTCACAACGAATGACCTTCACTGTAGACAATAGTCACAACATCCCTAACGGCGATGCATCGAGACAAAGAAATCTTCCCATCACCCGAGTCCTTTCTGCCACAACGGTGGCTCAACAGTGATCCTGTTCAGCGTGAGGCACTTGAACGTCATATTATCCCATTCGGATACGGAGCTCGTATTTGTCTTGGGAAACCCTTGGCTACACTGGAGATCAAGCTTCTCATTGCAGGGATTTTCCTACAATATCGAACCATTCCAGCGCCGTCATGTTTGGCAGAATCCATGCGACAGTCAAGTACGCATGATGCTGTTCCCTGGGGCCTAAAATGTGAACTCGAGTTTCACCCTCTTATTTGAGTTTGATTGCATCTGGTTAGTAGTACGTATACTTTTAGTTCGTTGGCTAAACTATTTCTAATGTCAATTGGATGATGAAGGTTCGGCTGTGGTATATTCCAAAGCCAAAAGACTTTATTTATAGTTTAATCGGAATGAAAGAATTCAGCCACGTAGACTTTAGTTTTTGGTTGCGGATATCTATATCCAGTAGATCAACCCGAAAATCGTATGATTCCAGGGAATGCTCGACGCAGAATGTATATAACGAGGTAAATGGTTTCGGCTTAGTATATGTTGAGATAAACTATTGGGAGTCGTCTACTTTGAATCGCGCTGCAAGCCCCCTGCACCTGTTATCATTAGTTCCTATGAATTAAAAGCTCGCGGAGTCCGGGTATTCTTAGGAGCTATACTTGTCGGGTATGCGTTATTCTGAATAGCCCTAAGTACGATCGAATGTCCAGGATTATACTCCACCTCTGTCTGTGCACGAGCTATCCTACAAGCATCGGTACATGCTTCTATGCTACTGTTCTTGTCCTCTTCGAACATAACGACCCATTTTTTTGTCTATGGTGTTCGTTTATCGAGACACCTTGATACGTATGCAAAGTGTAACCTGTTGGCACCATTAGTATCAACGGATGCGGCCGGCAGAGAGGTTACATTCGGCGGATTCCAACTGCTCTGGGGCCTGTAATTGATGTTCGAGGAATCTATCATGACAGCCCTGTCACAAATGATAAGAGAAATACGACAATTTACCGGTGGACCCCAGCCTACGCAGGCCATTTACACTTGATGTGACACTTCCATTCCAATGCATTGATCAAAATGCCATAGCCTTTACATTCTCCCTACAGTATTGGGAAGATCCCCAATGCCAAAGAAAGACCAACCCATGCCAAGGCATAAAAATCACTCCCATTTTGTGGTTAACATCAAATAGACAGTACATCATCGGATCTCAAGGCGTCATTTGAGAATGATCATTAAAACATAAGTTCAGACCAACAACAGGATAGCCAAGAGTTGCAAACAGATAGACGGCAATGGTAGTCATGAAGCTGTTTTTCCGTGCTTTTGCAGGTGTTCTGCGTAGGGTACAAAAACAATTAATCCACATCAAAACATTTCGCACCCTTAGGGAAGAAATTTGTCGGTTGCCATTTTTTCGGCTCCGAGGATGAATTAATTGTTATAAATGGCTCCCCACATTTTTCGTGCCTGTGTAAGGTTAGCCGCGTGTAAAGTACTGTCCGGCGGAAGACCTAGTCACATACCCAGCAACATTCTCAGCCACATACCGATACAGCTGACATTTGGTATAAGGGGGAAGAGCAATAAAGATAATTTTGTTGTTCGGACCCGGACTAAAGAATGTAGGTTAAAACATCATCTTTTAATGGAACGGAGGAGAGCGACAAATATACTCTATATTATGGCAACTTCGATCACGAGTTACATCTGTTGATCCACGAGTATACTGAACGTGCACAGGATCGCATAAAGAGTAGGGTATCAGAATGGCTGCCAGGTAGAGATGAGTAGAAACGAACATGTTGCACCGATGAATGAATTACTAGATATGTGATGGTTACACCACACACTTTGTTTGGATAGGTGGCTTTATTGCTTCAGGTGAAATCCAGACCATGCCAGGAGTGCATAAGAGAGATATCACCACAATTTTATAACTCCTTTCTTTAACACACAGTACGCTTGTTTAGGCGTGTATTTCTACAGTATCCTATCCGTCAGATGAATCCTTTGGTTTCCTTGGTGCACAGTATACAGTAAGGTTAGCCATTAGCAATGTAGCGGTTTAGGTTAACCACTCGTTATCTAGGGTGCTGCAGCTTGACGCCAACGACGATCTATTCTACCTCTCGGAATTGAATCATCAAAAAGCATCCAGCCGGAATAGGCAAGAGCATTGGGTTACAGCATGATATGAAAATCACTCATAGTAGGGATTTCGGTGGATAACAATGCTACCAGGTATCGGATAAAGCAAAGTAACCACACAGGCGTGCCAGTAAGTCGGACAGCAACCGACACTCAGAGGTAGAGTGAAGCAATGTAACTTAATAAACCTTCCAAATGTAACCGACCTAACTTGGTTGATGTATGAAAATCCTTGACCAATTGCGGTACATCTTGGTCAAAGTCAAGAGATCTCATATACCCTGGTCGAACGCCAGTCAGGCTATGTCATAAAGGTTAATGATTGTCAGTTAGTATACGGATGTAGCACACTACATCATCCTACATTGGTGACACTTTGTGTCACTCTTGCCTGTTTAATCCTAGCATATCTGCACACGAACAGGTATGACGGACAGCCTAGCGGAGCCAATACACAGACAAGCTATAGGTCCAAACACTAGGGTTGTAAATACAAAGACGCAAGCGGCAGGAGCATATCTGTCTTCTTCCGCGCCTGGTGAACGATCATTGGCAGAATATGGCTGAATCTTATTAGTACATACTACTTCAATTTGATCATATCTCAAATTCTTACCGGTGAGTTAATATCGACATTCGACATATTGATACGAAAGGATTTCCTAGCATAACTGGAAGCCGAGTGAAGAGGCAATTATTATGTTTATAATGAAAGACTGTAGAAGTACATTGAATCATCATTAGTTACTGTTGAAGAAGAAAACAATTAGACATACTTGCGTTGCAGTGATGGTGTTTCATGAGCCTTTATGTCATTGTATACTCCGTTGCTATTGCAGATGCATGGAGACAAGGACATACATTGTCTAGGCAACCAGAATACGCAGTGAGACAAAAGTCGGACTATCCAGAGGGCCTGCATAAGGACTCAAACCCCCGTCTAGCTTACACATCGTGACAGTCGCATCTCTCCAAGTACTGGTATATAGAGCCCCATTAACACCATAAACGCCATGGTACACATGATGTCAAGTCTTACCTTCTTTGGCATCAGTGTTACATTAGCAGTTTCTGATTCGCTTCCATAGCCATACCGTACTAGGGTGTGCGGTACTTCAAGCTGTGTACTGTTATGGCTACCTGAACGGCGTCTTCTATGATGCGCATAGTTACTTTACGTTTTTATGGTTTGAGGGAGGAGAAAGAGCTAAAAAAAATGTACTTGAACTGCGTCTACATCATCTTCGCTCTCGACTCTAGGTTAAGCAGATGAGCATTACGAATACATATTGATCCCACTATTACATTCCTATTAGCCTGGCCGTTTCCAAGGCAGTGACTCTTGTTTCAACATCGAGATGGGAATACATACTATGCATATCCGATTATTTATCGGTCTTCTCATTGCGGGCTCATGTGCCGTAGCTGTTGGGCCAAGTCAAGATGTCATCGCTGATCGAGAGCCGACTATTACTATTGCCGGAGTTGACTGGTTCAAGACAAGACCCCAGAGTTACCAAGGTACACAACCCTACATGATATAAGCCCTATCCTGTGTATTGGTACCTAACATGGGCTATAGGCCCTACTGCCACTGGTACTTCTGCTTTCCTTGCCCAAACAAACCCTGCTCCATTCAAGGGACAACACCGGTACATACCAAATAATCCCCTAGAGATGTCAGAGCCTATTTTGGGGGCTGATGGGCGAAGTATCTTTCATAAGATGGGCCCCTGGAGGTAGGAGTCCCTCTTTGGTAGAGATAAGTTACGAGTTCTGATCTCTATTGGCAGTCCCTACTATTTAAGCGAGGATAGCTTTGGGGTTGACGAATACCCGTGCCCCGTTGGGTCAAATATCACCCAGATGCATCTTTTGCACCGCCATGGCTCTCGATACCCATCTGGTGAGGGTTTACACCGATGGGCAAAGAAAATCTCTGAAGCTGTTGCGAAAGGTGTAGTATTTGAGGGAGATCTTGACTTTCTCAATAATTGGTCATCTCCTCTGGGTCAGTCGATATTGACTGCTCGAGGCCGTCAGGAGTTGTTCGACAGTGGCGTAGTGAATTATTACAACTATGGATCTCTGTACAGCAACAAAGATACAAAGATTGTAGCCCGCACCACTACGCAAGACCGAATGCTGAAGAGCGCAGAAAGTTTTCTATCTGGCTTCTTTGGACCAGAATGGACCAGCTATGCAAACGTCTTGGCTATGATTGAGAGCCCGGGCTACAACACGTCTTTAGCACCTAGCTACGCGTGTCCCAACTCAAAAAGGTCCAGGGGGTATGCCCGGAAAGCACTAACCCATTGGAAAAACAAATATCTCTCAGAGAGGACATCACACCTCCGCCACTTAACAGGAGGGTTTCACTGGACAGTCAAAGATACTTACAGTGCGCAGACTCTCTGCGCCTTCGAAACTGTTGCGATCGGGTACAGCTCATTTTGCAAACTATTTAACTATAAAGAGTGGGAAGGCTTCGCTTATACCCATGATATCAGCTCGAATGCATACTCGGGATTTCAAAGCCCTATTGGACGTGCAAAAGGTATTACTTGGGTTGAGGAGTTCCTTGCTCGAGTAGAACATCGAAAGTGGGATTATCCAGCTGGCGCAACGGCTGCTAATTTTACTCTTAATGACCAGTCGATTACTTTCCCCCTCAATCAGTCTCTCTACCTGGACTTCTCGCATGACCATACTATTGTGTCAGTCCTCACTGCATTCGGATTCAAACAGTTCTCTCAGTTCCTCCCTCCCAATGGGCCTCCAAAGAATCAGAGGTATCACACAAGCCAGGTAGTGCCTTTTGCCGGACGGCTCAATATTGAGATTATCGAGGCACCATATAAAATTAAGACCGATAGATGCCATGAAGATCCCGATCCCTATATTCGCAGCACGGCAAGAACAGACTATGTACATTTTATACTCAATCAGCGCACTCTACCATTACATCGCAGTTTTCGGAAATGCGAGGCGCGGAGCGATGGATGGTGTGAATTGGAGACATTCTTGAAAATTCAGAAACATAGTTTTGACCGGGCAGAATTTGAATATGCATGCAGGGGTCAGTGGGGTACAGGATCTTTAGAGTATAGCGATCATATCCATGATGGCGTTCCTCCCCAGAGTGGGAAGAGTAGTGGTATCCACGAATGCACAAGTTTTGTATCTTGAACAGATACAAGTGATGTTAGATAACAAGTGTAGGAAATTCTCCTCCAGCTGACGAGGCCTCGCTAATGAGCGATGGAAATCAAGATGAATTATACTCTCACTCGGTCACAAATGGAACCAGGTCTTTCTTGGATGTATATTACCGACAAGCCTCTTTCTCTGTTTTTGGACAGTCCTTATTCCCGCACGCAACATGCCGCACATATTGGAAGATTCTGTAGATAATTCCGACATCGCGAGACCAGGAATGAGAGTATAGACGCGAGTACGGAATTTGGCAGCTGTAGAATTGGAATCCTGTCCTTTTGATCCCATGCCCTTGCTCATGTTCGCGGCTGCTTTCGTTGCCCAATGTACGTACCAACATAAACGCGGCCTTTTTAACTAATGCTCAACATGAGAGAGAAATGTCTCAGAGCATTGAAATCTTTACAACCAAGATCCGTATATATTCCTATGTTTTGGAGTTCGGTTCGACATATTGAAGATGATTCTTGAAATATCAATGGAAAAGGATCTGAAACGTTGATGACCAATAATACACTACTGTTGTCATGAATGTGTTTTTAATCTTTACGGATCGGCGCTAGTAGCCCGTAAAGTAAATGACAGTCCCCACATCTGAAAAATGTATTGGGAATGTTCAATCTTCAGGTATGCAGTCATGAAATGAAGGGGGTCTGATTTCCTGACATCATATAAAGAAAGAAGCTAGATTATTGAAACCTTGGGATGATCACGATCATTCTGCTATACGATAACATCGAAATCAAGTACGATAGTGGCTGCTAGCGGAGTTGGGATGTCTGTTTAGGCTGACAGACCGTTCTAAAGTTAATCTAGGGGTATTTCTTTCCAAATATGTAGTGTGGATCCGTTATCAGAGACAGATATGTTTCAGACGAAATGGAAATTCCTTCGGGGGGGTTTGAATCCAGCGAGCAAAGTAGATAATCACTCCTAAATCCTGATCCTCGATATTACACTGGGTGACGGACGTTGTCGATCCTACGTCGTCAAGCCGTAGACTCAGAATCCTGAGCAAGGGGACCATCGTCGAAAAAGAAAAAAGTGAAAAGTGCCACAACAAGGCAAACCGAGCCTGATAGAGCGTGAGACATAGTTGGAGATAGCGGCGAAAGGGTGAATATAAAGTGATATACTAACCGAATAAACCCCACGTGTAGTAGAAGTTAAGTGTCTCAACCAAGATCCCAGATAGCAGAGGGCCTAGTATCAATCCTAGGTTGAAGAATATCTCGATCAAAGAGAACAATCGAGAGCTCGCGCCATAAGCACCGAAGACTGTCGGTTCCTTGGATTGAAATTCATGCATAACCCCTGTTGCAATGGCGGTGTTAGAATAGCCATGTAGCAGTAATTGGAGGTAGGCAAGATATAAGTACCGGTCATCTGCAATGCCCCCCGCCACGGATCAGACTGAAAATAGCACCGATGCTAACAATACACGCAACAAAGGCAGCTTTGCCATGGATCTCGGGACGGCTCCAGAAAAATGTGTTAGAGCCAGGGATCCCGAGAAGCCAGAGTAGTGGAGTCAAAAGAGTCCAGCCGACCGTAGTCAGAAATCGATAGCCTAGATAGTCACGAAGACATCCGACTAGTGGACTAAGGATGACTTGAGGGAGCTGTAGACTGAGAAAGACCAGACCCACAGACATGCTTTCCCAATGAAAAACATTCTGCATGTGAAGGGGCAAGGTCGCACTAAAACCGGCAGTTATAATGTTAAACAAGAGGACGTTGGCTGCCCCTGTAAGAATCCGGGGCTCTCTCAACATAGTGCTATAGAATCCCGGGCGCTGCTCAGGGCCATCAGATGGACGCACCTGGGCTGAATCTGCATCGAAAGGCGCATAACTGTGCGAGGACAATGAGGGAAGTAATGAAGAGGTTTCGTCCTGGCTTTGTGGCTCTATGACTCTTCCTGAAACAATTGACGAGTACGAGTCCTCCGAGCTAGAACTAGCAATAGAGGTGGCACTATCCTGTCTCTCCAACATGATGAGGCGGAAAATAATGTTGAGGACAAGAACTGCTAGGGGAGCGGTCCAGGCGGTCCAGTATCCCAGGAGCTGGAGAAGTGTTCCGCTAATCGCTGGTCCTGCGACAATTCCCAAAAGGGAAAATGTCATGGTCACCCCCATAGCTCTCCCCATGTCTCCTTGTTTGACGTTATCTGCTAAGGTGGTATAACCCACAATCCATGAGGCCGATCCAGCGGCGCCTTGTATCACACGACCGACATAAAGCACCCAAACTGTGGACATGTAAGCAATACAACTTTTCTAGTGAAAAGCGGCAGGGCAGGTGTACCTGATAATGAGATTGCAATCAAACATGTCCCAACTAGAGACATTACGAGAGAGAGTAAAAAGGGCATTTTGCGATTGGGAGACTTGTCGGTAAGGTGGGCAATTGGTGGTGCAACCACGAGAGCAACCAAACCATGTAGGGCCAGTAAGGCAGTAATATGCCACTGGGTTTCCGATGGATCAATATTAAGACGGACCTCTAGCATATAACTCAGGATAGGAATAATAAAGCTATACAGAAAGGTTTCTAAGGAGTGTCGATTAGCGACGACCTTGATAGCGAAGACTTGGTCATATGATAACGGAGAGATTGAGCAGGTACTATACCAGCAAATAAGGCAATACTAATTGTGGCGATAATGAGAGGCTTCGAGGAACGCCATCTGTAACCCCAGGCATTCATGGCAATAAGAATACAGAGAGCGGTGATGCAGGACGTGAATGACAAGTAAAGCTCACTACCTGGATTCAAAAAGTTTGAAGCAATGCTATCCTGAAGCTGGACAAGTTGAAGAGATGAAAAACAGAAACAGGCTCGATACCTCATGGGTTATGGAATTCTATTTTGATTGCATCATTTCCCCGTTTGATGTCAACGAGGAGGGGTGGCTCCCATACCCTAATGGGCTGCTAACATCTGAGGAATCTAGGTTGGAATGTGCTAAAATCATAGCAGGTAGCCTACAGACTCTATGTAAGGAAGCAGACTACAAGGCTGTCCTTTACCGTTTCCGGATTCGATCAAGTTAACCTGTGGGACTTTTCAGCTTCTTCTTCGGAATGTAGTCATCATAGACCACAGCCAGACTACATACCCTCGCTGAACACTCTGTCTGGTCTACCCCATGGTTATACAGGTACGCTTCCGTCACCAAGAGCTATTTTACTCTTACGAGAAAGCAAAGTAATATAAAAAGTCGGCGGAATAACTACTTTAACTGGGTTGTAACGCGTAGCCATTTGTCCAGTTCAGTAAGCAATTCAATCCTATGAAGATTCAAGTAGCATTATCACAGGCTATGCACGGTTCTATATCATGTTCGCAACTTGCATATAAGAATATGATCTACCTACCATGTATGACCTTATTTTCATGTTCGGCTGGGCCCCAAATCTAGATCTTCTTCCTAGGCCGTGACTGGCCAACTACCTCGTTGGATTGCCATTGTTGAAATTCAAGGGGGCCGCAAACAGCAGGTTTTGGCATGTCACAGGCAATACGGCCTAGTTACTTGGGTGACACATAGTGGTATCGGTTGTCCACGGTGCACAGCTCCATGGATCGTTAGGATTCCACAGCCGATGAGCTTGACCCAGCATAGATACGGTTTAGTACGTCAGGGTGTCTCTACTTACAGTAGGTGCGTCGAGTGGAGCTGCTGGGTCTTGTTCATGGAAGCCGACAGCTTGTCAACCTACAACAGCATTAATCAAAACAGCGATTTCCCATGCCTGCCTACGGAATTTTCCTTCAGACCTGCTGGTCACAAACGGGTTGAGCAGGCCAAATTATTTCACCTTTCTCAATATTATAGTGGTGACCAGTGCTTAACATCTAGGAACTACGTAGACCATATTTGCCGACATGACTGGTGATGATCCTAGCGTACCCCTCGATGCAGATTGCTCTTATCCGTCGCACCAGCTAGCGGGTGCTGGGACCAATGCATTCATTATGCCCGTTCAATATGAATCGCTAGTCTCTGGAGGCAAGACAACCGCCAACATAGCTGCCAAGCCCCTGCCAATAGCTCGCTCCCTGAGATATGGGATTGCTCCTAGGATCCCGAACTTGAGGGTATTCGAGAAGCAGGCTCTGTGCGGGACCAAAGCTCAAGTCGGGTTTAGTACTAACTGCCACGGATTTTGAATCACGATACCTACGCTCTTATAAATGCCTTGCTTCGCGTTAAATTGGTAAATTTAACACATATACTTCCATTACCATCAGCTTCCGCATAGTGTTTGATACAGCAATAAGCACATATAGAGGCAGAGAATATATACGCTGTCATATGCAACAGATGGATATAACTTTCATTCCTTGTACTAGACTAGAACATTCATTCATATACCCGATAGAAAAGCAGTTTCATAACCTTCGCTACCGTACTTAGCCGCGCAAGGCCTTCGAAATGGCAGCCAGCCCATTGACCAGGCTCTCAGCTGTGGGCCAACCATAACCCAGTCGGAAGTATATATCCGGCCGCTCAAACCATCGACCAGGTCCAACATACGTTTGATGATCCCTCAGCAGGCGATCATAGAACGCCGTTGTGCCCCCGGGAGGCTCGCGCACCATTCGCACGAACCCCATCACACCTCCCTGTGGATACACCCATTCGACGAGATCTTCAGATTGGACCCAATCCTGCACCAACTCTCGACGACGCTTCATTTCCTCAAGGATTATGGGGATGATACTATCGCACTGCTCCAGTATCTGCTCTGCCACGTACTCATCCAGCACGCTCACGGTGATGCTGATCTGCTCCTTGGCGGCGAGAAAGGTTTCCTGCAACTTTCTATTCTTGGTAGAAATCCACCCAACGCGGATGCCCGGGACACCAAATGCCTTGGACATCGAGCCAACCCCAATCACGTGAGTGCCCAGGCAGGCGCACCCGGGTAGGCGTTCTGTATAGGTTAGTTCGGCGTATGTCTCGTCGACAAGCAGCTGGCATCCGTGGCGCCTTGCCAGCTCTGCGATCTGCTTTAGGTCTTCTCCGGAAATGCAGGCACCGGTGGGGTTATTCGGGGTGGTGAGACTGATCAGCTTTGTGTTGGGTTGAATGGCAGCTTTGATGCAATTGATGTTGACTCGGAATTGCTCCTCGAACTCCAGGTCAACATAACTTATCTTGCAGCCAATTGCCCGTGGGGTTTCAAGATTGCTGGCATAGTTGGGCCGAGTGACGACCAGATGATCGGAAGCGGACAGAAGGGCAGTTGCAACGATGAAAAGAGCCGTGGAGGCACCTGGCACAACGAGGATATCGCTATCATCCAGGCCGGCGCGCTGGGCGATGAGTTTGCGAAGCCGATCGCTACCATAGTGCTGACTATACGCTAGAGGGAGATCTCTAGGCACCCGAATTGCTAGGTCTTCAAGTGTGCGGTCAGCTACCGCGCTCTCGCTGAGGTTGTTGACAATGGGAAGCTCGATCTCTTCAGGAGCTTCGATTTCGATTGCTGAGCGCTGAAAGTTCATTGTGGTGTACTAACAACTGTGTCTCTAGTACAACTTTACGTTTGAGCATACCCCGAAGCTATATCCTACGTATTTAAATACGATTTGATCTTTGGTATGGTGCTCATCACGGCACAAGGGGTAGTGTCTGGTTCCGGCCACCGCCCCTTTGACATTTACACTCCCCACATGCTCAAGTCCTACCGTTCCACCACAGGGGTAATACCAATTTCTGACGATGACTGCTTACCAATGGAATTTGATACACTATCGAAAGGATGCGTCACATTGTCTGTTACGGTCCTCGCACATTGTGATTGACTATCATTAAAGCAGGTATGTGGAGAAAATGCGAAGTGGCATTCGAGGCATACTAACCTATATGCATGTCCCGTCAGTGACGTTCCCCTACGCAATAGGTTGGATCAGTGAGAATCCGTAACAATAATGAGTAGGTCAAAAGTATGATGCCCCACAATCTACAAGCGTCTGTGGCTGGAGATCATCACCGTACATATTGTTGCAACGTCACATTGGACGAGTGCAACGATCACATCAGGGATTCCAGCGTCGAGACCTCCGGCGGGCCATTTCACATCGACTCTGGGTTTCTGGGAACGGTTCTTGCGAAGCAACCATGCGGATTGGTCTTCCGTATAAATCCTATAGTACAAACTACCGTTCCATCTCATTGAGACCAAGAACTTGACTCTACAAACCACCATGGCCGTATCACCTATCATTACATTCAATATTCCTGATACCGGATTCTCCTTCCGGGTACGATTACTCGTGGAGCAGAACCCCGATGTCGCCCAGCAGGTCATATCCCAGCTACCTCTCAAGAGTGTGCTAGGCCACGTTGTGATAGCTGGAGAGACTTTCTGGACCCCGTGTAGGATTGTGCACTTGGGCGACAACAACATGGTCCAGCGTCACCGGGGAGCGGTTTTCCTCAACTCCCTCGGCCAGTCCATCTGCCTCATCTACGGCAGAATCACGGAGAGCGCCAAGATCAACAAGTTTGGCGAGGTTCTGGAAGAGGACCTGCACAAGCTGGAGCCAATAGGGAAACTCATCTACCAGCAAACCGTTGCGCAGCCCCGCCGCACACTCATGCAAGTGCATATCACGGGCGACTTTCCACTGCCGAAACCTTCTGAAAATTATCAATTGCCAGCACCGGCGTGCTCGCCTGAGGGGCACTGGCGTGCGACCAAAAAGCTCATTGAGAAGGAGATTGATCGGATTTGGCTTGATGAGCCGGAGGAGATCCAGAAAATCCGATGGGGGGTGATTGACAGTGGTGCTGGCACCGGCGAACAGTACTTCACGGTTCTCGTTCACCTGGAGGCCTTCCTCATGGTGTTGGGTGGGGACTTAATGGGCCGCTTTTTGAAAATTGCTCAGGATGATGATGTGCGACTGACGACCTTGAATCGCATCACGAAGGAATTCCTTGTGGAGCGCTTTGACTTATTCGAGTTCATGGGGGACCTTGGTCTACCCAGTATGCTTAAGATCGGTGGAATGTTTGCGACTGCTCTGGATACACTCGAGTCCAAACAGGACTACATCCAGCTGATGGGAACGATGCTCACCTACACCAACCGGTTGCATCGCTGGTCTTACTTCATTTTCCCATGGCATCTGGGAGTTGAGTTTCCCCACCGCAAGCCTAGAGAAATACTGTCCATCGCGGACCTTCTCAGACAAGGTTGTGGAATCTAAGCCGACAGGTAGTACAGGCCATAATAAGGGCGTCTTACACTTTCCTATCCACTACTTGGCCTACCCGCGATAGTCTCTCTTTACTATTCATTATTAGTAGTATACGAAATCGGCTAATACAGCAGAATGTTTTTTATTTGCTGAAGACAAAAGTAGCTAAACGGCTGGTTGCCTCGGGCTTGGGGAAACAATCCAAGGATACAAGACCCAGGCGCCGGTTTTGAATTCCAGTGTACGATATGCCTGTGCAAGGATATTTATACCGTTAATGGCCCTCTACTCTTTGTATGATATAGGGATCGTCACCAGGGAGTAGCATCAGACACTTGGCTATATCCTTGACAAAAACATGTATATGTGCGAAGATGGGCGACTTATCAAGACGCCCTCCTGGAGTTGGGCCTCGATGGATAGCCAGATTGCGATGCCAATAATGTCAACCTTACAGCCAATCGCATATATGAGGAATTTTAGTCTTGACCTTGTCGATCAGGCAAATCCCTACGGGCAGGTCGTATCTGCGAGTTTGGATCTGCGAGCCTATTGTGCAGTAATAAAGTGTACTGGGGGTTTCCCCACGATTTCCGATCACTCGATTACACTCAACGACTCTATCTCGTGGAATGGCTATGGCATCTCGTCTTGGTGGATAATCGATGACCCACAGGATGATCTGCATGAAGGGGACCGATGCAAAATTGTGGCTCTGTCCAAGGCAGAATCAACGAAGAGCGTGTACGGTTTGATTGTGGAAGAGTTTCAGGGCCCGGAAATGAACGTCTGTAGAAGAATAGGATATTATTGCATAAAAAGTCCAATCACAGTATGGCAAAGCATGGAGTCGTGGCACGGTGAGAAAAGAATGATCGTGTTAGTATGACTTTTAGCGGGGACTTACGTTGAGGTATCTATCAGGATATGGTTTGTACGAGTTCATTCATAAATGTTCTATGCGAGACTACTGCATCTTTAAACTATTAATTAAGCTATGGATAGATAGATAAATATATAGCTCAGAAAACTACAACGGGGTCAGATTCTACTAGAGAAATACATAGTCTGGAGTAATGTAATATACCGTCAGAGAATAGGTGATACGGGATCGCACCGTGGCACAAGATCAGGAAAAAATAGGAAAAAGATCTAGCTAAAGAGTAATAAAATAATAGATTTGTATGTACTTTGTGCTCCGCTAATATTGTACTGCGCAGTAGTATATTTCTTCAATTTGACCCGCAAGTCATGCCCTTGTCGCACTGGATTCCACTGATCACTCTATTTACATGCCCAAATGTCGACGACCTCATCTGTCAAAACATTGAGGTTCGTTCTGGCGCTCTTAGTAGTTAGTAGGAGTTCGATTTGTGGTCTTTTGCGTAACCTTAAATTTTCTAATCAGAATCTCCAACCGCCTACAAACTAGTTGACACGAACTCAAACGCCACTCAATTCGAGAAGTGGTCATACATGGCATCTCGTTTAGTCTCCACAATGTCAACCACCGTCTTCCACCCGCTTTCCAGAAGACTGGTTTTGCTGTTTATCTTTAATATGAGTGCGAGACTTTTCCAACTTGCCTCTTGGAGTAAAAAAGAAATATGACAAGTGTTATGGGGCCCCAAAAGTTTCCTTCCTATTTCGGCGATACATTGAGATGATATCGACTTAGTCAAATTATGTGTGACCTTGAGATATTAACTACAACCAAGGATAAGAATATCCACGAGCGTCCACAAGACCATAATAATCAAGAGGCCTGAGCGATTTAAATGTGCTGAACCGGGTACCTGTCGAATTTGCACCGATTTATCACGATGGGAATGAGCGACATAGGATATCGTTCTTGTTCCGAGCGGTTTGAGAGTGTCTGTGAAGGCGGAAAATTCCCCCTCAGTGACGGTGCGGGGATGGATATACGTATGATAAATATGATAACCAAATGAGTTAAGCGTGGGGTCAAGCAACGAGGCTAAGTAGAGACTCAAAAGGAAGGGCGGCCTCCGAGATAAGGTGACATTGAAAAGCTTTTCCGCGGTCAATACGAACAACATGTTCTAAATGTCTATGAAGACGCCATGCGCCCTAATCTAATATCACGCAGTACTATTACAGTGGCCTAGCACATTCGGACCCACTTAGGATTTTCCAACATTTATGATCACATTCCCACCCCAGATCGCACACTGACCGTCATTCCCCATCAAAGGCAAAGAACCAACACTACTAATGCCCATTCAAATCCGCTATGCGACCGAGTCCGATAGCCCGGATTTGGTCCACATAAACACCGCCAGTTTCGCTCCGGGTCTATTCTACCAGAATGCATTTGCGAACGTTGAAGTTTCGGCCCTACAAACGTTGAAATATGCACGAACTTTCGCAAGATTCGTGGATCCCAAATACCATCTCTTAGTTGCAACGGACTCAGAAACGGGGCGTATCATCGCCTTCATGCGAGTGGTCATCCCACTTCGTTATCAACAAGAGTCCCATTCACTTACAGAGCTATCGGAAAATGCCAGTAAGATGGCTGCTGAACCAAATAAATACCTACCCGAGGGAATTAACGAGCGCGTTTATGCGTGTTATTTGGATATGCTCAAGAGCTCGAGGGAAAAGTATCTGAGAGAAGATGATATGAGTACGTATTCTAGTTTCTCCTAGCTTCTTTCCTCTTATATTCTCACACTTTAATTTCCTCTTGTCTATTCGTTTCGGCTCAGGAAGGCTAACCGGCGCTATAGTCCTGGACTTTTTAGCCACAGACCCCGAGTATCAGGGGAAAGGAATTGGAAGCCAAATGTTGAAATGGGCTACGAAAAAGGCGGATACCCTGAATGCACGAATGTTTCTTGAAGCAACAGAGGAAGGCTATCCGCTTTATAAAAAGTACGGATGGAACACACTAGAGGAAATTGTTCTAGACTTCGAGCCATTGGGGGGGCATCATAAGGGGAGCTACTATATTATGATCCGGGATCCAGTTCCTGATACTAATCAGCCCTAATTAACCATATGCTGTCATTACCATAAGCTGGACGCAACTTACATTGGATACCGCTATGAGAAGAGTAGTATAGGATGTCCTGAAAGCCCGGTGCATCAATATTATCTATTCAAGTCAAATCTACGGCGTATCTTAGAGAAAAGAAGTTATAAAACCATCTTTCGCTTTTTAGTGGCCAGGAGAAAAGATCCAGGCACCAAAGGGCAAGCCCAGGGGTGTTCCCTTACAGAGTACTAAGCCACATCCGAGTCCCCCACATCACCGCTTACGTCTACTTATCATCCCATCCACCCCCATCTAGGTGGCTTATCATGATCCCCCCTAAGGAGATGGCCAAGACTTGGAAAGTCTGGTAGTCAGCTTCTCGGGACTTGCTTTCTAAGCACGCTCAAGCCTGGGGCTTGAGAGAACCCCACAGAGAAATACCCACAGTGTCCCGTGCCTTCCAGCAAAAAGCATATAATTCATTGTCAAATGAACAGGTGTTTGCTGGCAGTCACTATCATCGTGTGTCTTTTGAAGAGCTCTTGTCGGGAGAACAGTTAGCTATGGGTTATAGCGAGCATCGCACAGCCATGGCAGTCTCAACAACTATTGCCGGTTGATCTCCGATAATAAAATGTGCCGTAAGAGCTGAAAAACAGTAGTTGCTTCACTGGTCTTTTTCTTCGTCGCATATTCGAAGCCGGACTATTCCATGGTCTACAAGTTTTGAACATATGTTCATATGAGAGGTTCGCCCAGGGCGCCGGTAACTGTGGAGTACTCTTGTCCCAGTTTACGGGGATATGGCGTTCGCCAGTCCAGGTACAGTACCTATTGCCTGCGTGATCAACAGCCCCAAAAGCCTCCTCAAAGATATAGGGTTCTCCTGCCCCATTCAGGCACTGCCGGGGCAGGGTAAGAGGTGCTCCTGTCGCATGTACACTCGACTAGGTATGAACTTAAAATATTTAGGTGGCAAATATAGCTCTAAGTATCTTTTACAGTAAGACTGATTTACAGCGATCGATTCAATCAGCATTCACCATCGACTTTGCGAGATGGCGTAATGACACCCGGATAAATGTTCCAAGAGCTTCCTACCGGTGAAAGGTTTAATGAGTAGGCGTTCTCGAGCTTGAATGATCCACGGATACCTGCCCGCTCGATTGGCCCCTTGGTCTGCACTGGGATTGGGTTTCATGGCGCTGGTAACGCTAGCTCGGCTTAGCTGTAGAGCAACACCTGGTCAGTGCCATCGTCGGGTCAGTGGCTGAAGCATACAGTGTATTCAGCAGGCTATACCATTCTTGAGAAACCGCATGTCGTCGTCTATCTCCCTATCTATCACAATGCAGGTACTGTCGAAGCTTATAAAAGCTCCCCAGCGAAGCGAGGACCTCTCGTCAAATCGAACAACCCCAGTCTCTGATCTCCGGTATTCACAATACCATATTACGGACTATACCTTCGCACTAGCGAGATTTGCCGTCCATGACCACGAGGGCTGCGGACCTTGTTGGTGTCGTTATATCCTTCCTCATTCTCGCCTTGGGAACCGTGGCGTTGCGATGCTACGTGCGTCTACGGATCAAGAGGGGCTTTGGGTTGGATGATGGTCTGGCGGTTGGAGCATTGGTAAATTGTTCATCTTTGACCCGGGGTGGTGCACAACATATGGCACTCCTCCTCGTTCAACCATGCTGATATTTGTATCTTGGAGATTTTCTTCGTCATAGCGGCATCTGCCTTACTTGAAGGGGTTCGAATTGGCAGTTTCGGGTACTCCTGGACGGAGTTAACGCCAGAGGTCCTCCTCAAAGGCTTGAAGGTAAACTGAAAACAACCGAATACTTCGATTTTCAACTCATCATCGGCTGCAGCTTCTATTTCTCTATGAGTTATCCTATGTGGTCGCAACCACCATGGTCAAATTCGCCGTGGGTGTCTTTCTCCTACGATTTTGTATCGAACGCTACCATAAATGGATCATCTATGCCATTCTCATCCTACTCAGCTGCCTCACCATTTTCATCTTTATCTTCGTCATCATCCAATGCCGGCCGCCATCATGGTTCTGGAACCAAGCGATCACCCCACATGGCAGCTGCGATGGGAGAGGCTTCGTCAAAGCGGCCTATGTGCATTCCGCCATTACAGCCTTTAGCGATGCGACCCTTGGACTCCTGCCGATCCTGATTGTCCGAAGTCTGCATTTACCCTACTACATCAAGGTTCACGTTGCTGTGATTCTGGCACTTGGTTCAGTGTAATATATTCCCCAACGTCCTGGAGAAGTAAGATGCTCACACTTCACCTTTTTTCGCAGTGCCTGTTTTGCAACGGTTGCGAGGATGTATTTTGTTCACCAGCTCACCGACCCGAAAAATCTATTTTACTTTACGGGTGTGATATGTTGGTCTTACGTTGAAGTGGGCGTTGCACTCATTACCTCGTCTGCGGCAACACTCCGGCCCCTTGTGGACCAAGTAGAATGCTGCGTTCCCCGGTGGCGACGCTTGAAGTCCCATCAGTACACCTCGAATGGCTCGAACCATCATGTCACATCCTCGACCACCTTCGAGGAGGCGCTTCAACAGGATAATCCGGGGATGAGTCTTGCCCCTATTACCCCGTTATCCCGCGTATAGGTGTACATACCGAGGAAATTGAAATAGATTTTCTCTCGTTTTTACGAAGATCGGTGGCCAAACGTACGATGAGAGGGTTGCAACCTTAGCATGCGGAAGCTTTTTCAGTTCCATGATAGCTATGGCCGCTTTTATATATCTTCGTAGGTGTTTTGAGGAATACCTGGTGTAGAACCGTGGTAACAAGGCAACTGTACCATTTTTTCAGTCGGAACCCTCCCCACCCTTTTTCCTTTTTCCTATTCTTTTGCCCCTTTCCTTTCCCTCGCCTCTGTCATCTTCTGCGAAGAAAAGGAGAACAGGAAAGCCGGGTGGAGTCCGTGAAGGAGGTCATCACGTTAGCCCGCCCGTGGTTTTCGTGGGTCCGACGGGGGAAAAGCCGGGGAAGCAGGACGGAAGAATCAATTGAAAGGAGTGTGATTATGTTCGGGGCTCACGATGAGGCTTCACTGGGACTCGAAGGTGGATCTGTCGTCATTCCCGTATTTCACATGTGATCGCGGGTTGGCGGAGAGGAAAAAGGAGTGGCCCCGATTCGTTTCTTATCCACAATATTGTGGTTTCGTTTACGGAGTAGTTTTGAAGCTCTCCCAATTCCCACTGGTGAGATCATGTGAAGTCGCGGATCTCTTAGCACGTGTCAAGCCTTTTAATGTAAATGATTAGTTGTTGTGAATTCCTTTCCTCCGCGCGTCTCCTGTTCACGCCGAAGTGGCTTCCAGGTTGCAGAGCGGTAAAGGGAAATGCGAAGTTGGGCCATGCCATGGAATTCGGAAGACAAAAACTACTACTAATCATAAATGATTCTAGTGTCAATTCGACACCGATGCATAGACTGGCTACCCCTCGCCAGTTTGGATCGGTCTAGTCACGTGCCCCGCGGCGCGCAATGTGGATCTCCCAGCGTATGGGGAAGCTTTTGACGTTCTGGGGTTTGAAAGATTTATGGATGCGATCAAACGGTATTCCCCGGTATTTTGGTTCTCTGATTTTATATTATACGACCAGATAGAGATCTGGGGGGGAAGTTGGTCGGATGTAGATACACCCTGTAGAGACTGCGTTGGCCCTGCAACTGATCGTTATCAGATAACAAGTCCAGCAGGGCAGGCCAATCATTAAATACGCTCAGGCTTGGATCGCTGTTGAACTGCTGCACGCCCTGCCGAGTTCGGGACAGACCCCTGTACGCAGAATAAGTTAAGTTGCCTTAGTGTTACATCCCTGGTAGGTATCGACAAGCCTAAAAGATGACTCGGTATCGTGAATTCCGAAGGCTCGTCGGCCGAGAAAGTTACGGCTACTGACCTGTCCGAATGACTTGGGGTTTTCGCCTCTTGCCGGTGAAGTAAGGCAGCAAGGCCACCAACAGACGAAGAACAGCCGAGGCTTCTGCCCCATTGGGCAATCGCTACGTTCACCCTCGGCCATTTTGTTTCTTGGTTCAGCTTCTGGGGCATTTTCCCCGTGGAGTGCTCTTCCTATAAGTCCTCCACTGCGCCCCCCTCCCCCATCTTGGTGACCAGATTTGTTTTCTCTACAATTCTCATTCACTTCTTATCATTCAGACATCGTCCATTCCCCATACAATCCTCACAACATGCCCTCTCCTCCTCCCGCCTGGGTCCAGGCGTTGAAGCCGGCTGGCCCGCAAGGCTCCGAGCTCCTCGCCCAGGAGCGCGCCCAGTCCACGTCGACGTTGACAAGTTGGCCGAATTATTACACACCAAGGAGGCATTGGCCAGACAACAGCAGATTCTGTCCATCATGGAGTCCGATAAGGTGTTCGATAAATCAGAGAACTACACCTTGGGCCGCACAGAGAAGATTCAAAGAGCGTTGGCCAAGGCGAAGCGCCTGCAGCAATTGGCTGTGCAACACAACTGGTCACAGGATGACTACTACATGGCCAACGATCTCTTGTCGGAGCCGACTCCCTATGGCCTCCATGCCAGTATGTTCTTGGTGAGTTACACTGCAACGCGACCAACCGATACTAGTCGACCACTAACGGATCTTCAATTAGGTTACTTTGCGGGAACAGACTACCCCTGAGCAAAAGAAGCTCTTCCTCGAACCGGCTTCGAACTACAAGATCATTGGATGTTACGCACAGACGGAATTGGGCCATGGTTCCAACGTCCGTGGCTTGGAAACGACTGCCACATGGAACCCTGACGACAAGACTTTCACAATCCACTCCCCTACCCTGACTGCCTCGAAGTGGTGGATCGGCTCCCTGGGTCGTACTGCCAACCACGCTGTGGTCATGGCCCAGCTGTACATCGGAGGCAAGAACTACGGCCCCCACCCGTTCGTTGTCCAGATCCGTGATTTGGAAACCCACCAACCTCTGGAGAATATCTACGTCGGAGATATTGGTCCTAAGTTCGGTTATAAGTGAGTAGCTCTTTCACATGTATAGTTCGTCTTCATGTCAACAAGATACTGACTGAACCAGCACGATGGACAATGGTTTCCTTTTGTTCAATAAGGTTAAGATTCCCCACGTTAACATGCTGGCCCGTTTCTCGCGCGTCGATAAGGAGACCAACAAGTATATGCGCCCGGCATCTCACTCTCTCCTATACGGTACTATGACCTGGGTCCGCTCCAACATTGTGCTGCAGGCTGGTAGTGTGTTGGCTCGTGGTGTCACCATCGCCACCCGTTATTGCGCGGTCCGTCGGCAGTTCCAGGACCGCGATGGCGGTAAAGACGCTGGAGAAAACCAGGTCCTGAACTACAAGATGGTCCAGGTCCGTCTCCTTCCTTTGCTCGCCTCCATGTATGCCCTCCACTTTACTGGCCGCGGTATGATGCGACTTTATGAGGAGAACCAGAAGCGGATGAAGGGTGCTGTTGAGGCTGGTCAGGACAAGAGAGGCGCAGGCCCTGAGCAGTTGAGGGCCGGTGCAGACCTGCTGGCAGATCTCCACGCCACTTCCTGCGGTCTGAAGGCACTCGCTAGTACCACCGCCGGAGAGGGTCTCGAGGTGTGTCGTCGGGCTTGTGGTGGTCACGGATACAGCAACTACAGCGGTATTGGACCGTGGTATGCGGACTACCTGCCTACATTGACCTGGGAGGGTGACAACTACATGTTGACACAACAGGTTGCAAGATACGTAAGTCACTAATCCTTGGTCTTTGGTCAAATTCGCCTGCTGACGGTCGTAGCTTTTGAAATCTGCCCGTGCCGTCCTTGCCGGTAAGGGAACGAACAACGACACATCCCAGATTCTGCAGACATATCTCTCTCGCCGGGAGAAGGGTGCTTCTTTCGACATCCTGGAAGAGGACAAGGACATCGTTGCCGCCTTTGCCTGGCGTACCGCACATCTCACCTTCGAGGCTCTGAAGCGCCGAGACGTCGAGAAGCGGTCATGGAACAGCCTGCTGGTCGACTTCTGGCGCCTGTCGACCGCGCACTCGCAGTACCTGGTTGTTAAGAACTTCTACGAAGCGGTCACTTCGCCCCAGCTCACATCTGAGCTGGACCCCGAGACTCTATCCTTGATGCACAAGCTCTTCCGCCTGTACTCTCTGCACACTCTGGAGCGTGAGGCCGGTGAGTTCTTCTCGTCCAGTGCCGTCACCACCCGCCAGATCTCGCTGGCGCAGTCGAACGCTGTGATGAAGCTTTTGGATGAGATCCGCCCTCACGCAGTGCGTCTGGTCGATGCCTGGAAGTTCCCTGACTGGCAGCTCGACAGCAGTCTGGGCCGCTATGATGGTGAAGTCTACCCAGACCTCTTCCGCCGTGCTTGCCAGAACCCGGTCAACGACCTGGTCTTCGACCCCTACCCATGGAATGAGAACGTGCTGAAGAACAGCGCACCCAAGAGCAAGCTTTAATTTCTTCGTTTGGTATAATTTCTGGCGATATAATTTTTTGATATGCATTCATGTACAGTTTAGGTTTTGGGATGGATTTGCTATGACGGGGTTATAGATATAGACTATCTATAGAATAGAAATATAGACCCTAGACGGATTGGGCTAGAACTATTGTACGGGTAAATATCAGTAATTTAACAAAGTCTCCCCGAACCTTGTACATTGTGGTCGTTTGGGAGTACTATCCAAGGCAGAGGATCAACAGAAGGCTGGTAAGGTTACCGCGCTTAGATCACAAATTGAGGCACACCACAACGATAAGACAAGAACTTCAGCTTGAAGAACGACTACACCTGTCGTGCATGGATGCTTTATCACCCCAATAGCATTCGTTTCTGGAACAAAGTCCGATTTGCCCCAAAGTTTACATATCATCATCCCTCACATCATGATCGAACTACATCCATATATACAACCGAAGAAACAGCACTAGTGCCCCACCAAAGCCTGATTCGCAGCGCCATACCGGTTCCCATGCGGCTTCGCAGCATCAATGATCTTCCTCATCGCCTGCTTCTCCTCCTCCGTCAAGTCAATCTCCCTCGAAGCCCAATTCTGCTCCAACCGAGTCGCCTTCGTGGTCCCCGGGATAGCAATGAACCCCTGCGCAGCAACCCACGCCAGCGCGATTTGACTAATCGAGCAGCCCCTCCGCGCAGCAAGCTTCTTGATCTCCTCCACAATAGCCCGGTTCTTGTAGAAATTCTCACCTTGGAACTTGGGACCTGGCGCAGAAAACATTAATTAGCAAAGTGTGATCTGGCATAGGGGAAGAGGGAAGAGGGAGATATACTCGTGCGGCGGAAGTCACCCTCCGCAAAGTCGTCCGGCGTCTTGAATGGGAAGTCATCCACGAGCCACCCGTGGCCCAGCGGGCTGTACGCCACATAGGCTACGTTGAGTTCGCGACATGTGTCGATGAGACCGTCTGTCTCGTGCAGTGTTTCGAAGGCGGAGTACTCGGCTTGGATGGCGTCGATTTTGGCGACTGTGGCCTTTAAGTTAGAAATAGTGCATCAAGGAATGGGGACGGGGGACGGGGGACGGACTGGAGTTGGCTTTGCGCAGCGTCGCGGCCGAACACTCGGACAGACCGATGTACTTGGTCTTGCCGGCTCGGCGGATCTCATCCAGCGCCGGGATGGACTCCTCCAGCGGGGTGTCTGATCTCGTTAGCTTTGCTAGCGTGATTACACACTTGCGTCTGGGAACATCTGACACATACTGGGATCTATCCGATGCAAGTAGTACAGGTCCGGGGCGAAGCCCAGCCGTTCAATGGTGCCCTCGATGTATTCCTTGATGTGCGCGGCGGAATTGGTGATGCCGCCGCCGCCGAAGACATTGAAGCCGCATTTTGAGGCGACTGGTGTGTGCGAAGTGTTAGATTCGATTAATGTTGCTTTATATGATGATCTCGGGATATCAACTGACTGAAGACTTTGTCACGGACGTTGTGTTTCCTGATGAAGTCACCCAGGAGCTTCTCGTTCACGCCTGCTTGATAGACGACCTTTACTCCGCCGGTTAGACGTTTAGACTCGCTCGGTGGTATTACAACTAGGATGCATGGTCACTCACGGCTGTGTCCCAGAATGTACATCCCAGTTCGATGGCTTTCAGCAGCACGGGCTCGGCTTCCTCTAGCGACAGGTTGCTGCCCAGGCCGAAGCTTAGACCCATCGCCCCAAAGCCTGGCGTGGGAACCTTGATGTTGGCGAAGGGGAGTGTTTTGACCATTTTCGTTGGGATGTTCGGGGTTGCTCCTGGGTTGATGTCACAGGGTTGAGGTTGTTTGGTTTAGGTTTATCTTCCCGGGGTCGTGGACATATTTATATTTCTTCAGCTCTTCCCGACATACGGCTTCTAGTAGCCAAAAGCCGGCACTTGACGTAGATTATACCGTCACACCAAATGTGATACAATGGAGAAGATACTCATTCAGCCAATTACTTCCCATCTTGACACTGTCGACTGCTGACACGGCTTTACTCGCTTATATCCGAATGTCCGATAAACACCGTTTGGCGCTGACGGCGGCGGGTGTTGTGGGGCCTGATGATGTCGTTTGAGGAGCAAACAACAGACTCCATTTTCAGTGGCTGTGAAACTGTCAGGGGAGAAAAATGCTTGTTTTGAGCCGCTGGTTATTAGCAGTGCTAGAATGTCATCGGTAATTTGATGCCCCACAGCGCGTTTCTAGAGTTGATCAGGATTGACTACAGGGCTGCTCTAGCCCTATCCTCTGTAGTATTTCATGGAACAGCCAGGACTGAAGTTGTGTATATAATAATAGTGGATATTATACTGTCTAGTCTATGTACATCTTTTCATGCCTCTAAATCGTCACGTCATAGTCTAATCAAAGATCGACGGCTTGTAAACTGAAGGATCGATATAAGGAGTACCACCACGTCTGGTGAATCCCCAGCGAATCTGATTGGCCATGGAGATTTCCGTATTGAGGTGCTGGGCGAAAGTCCAAGCTAGACCGGGGTCCTTCTGGAACCCACGTCCGACCAGAGCCACGTCGATGCCCTCCTCCTCGAGCAGCTGGTTGGCCTGCTTACCGTTGGTGATAGCACCCACGGCGGAAACAAGCATCTTATCGCCAACGGCCTTCTTCACAGCCACGGCGAAGGGGACCTGGAATCCGGGCCCGGACTTGACCTTCTGCGAGGCGTGCACACCACCGGAGCTGATGTCGATCAGATCCACGGCACCTTGGGCCACGAGCGCCTGGGCGAACTTCGCCGTCTCGTTGACGTTGAAGCTCTGCTCGGGGAGGACCTCCTCGAGCCAATCGGAGGCCGACACACGCAGGAAGACGGGAACATCAGGACCGACGGCGTCGCGAGTCAACTGGGCGATTTCCAGGGGAAGACGAATGCGGTTCTCAAACGAACCACCATACTCATCGGACCGGTTATTGGACGCAGGCGAAAGGAAACTGGACAGTAGATACCCGTGGGCATTATGAATCTCAATGAAATCCGCCCCGGCAGCAATAGCCCGCTTACAGGCCGCCACCCAGGCGTTCTTGAACTCCTCGATATCCGCCTTCGTCATGGCCTTGGGCTTCGGGTATGAATCAGCGAAGGGGATGTCGCTGGGTCCCTTGACGTTCTCGGGCCATCCGCCCACTTGCTCGGACGCGACGACGGCGCCCGCCATCCACGGCGGAACGGTGCTGGCTTTCCGGCCTGCGTGCGCGACCTGCACGCCGATCTTCTGGCCCTGGCTATGTACGAATTCAATGACCCGCTTCATCGGCGCGATGTGGCTGTCTTTCCAGAGACCGACGTCCTGGGGCGTGATGCGGCCCTCCGGTTGTACGGCCGTGGCTTCGATCATCATCAGTCCTGGGCCGCGCTGTGCGATTCCGCCCAGGTGCGCGACGTGCCAGTCTGTCATGTGGCCATCTTCGGCGGAGTATTGGCACAATGGGGCCAGCTGTCTGGTGTTAGTTTTGGGGGCGAGAGGCGAGTGACGTGGGATGGATAGTACTCACACCCAGGCGGTTCTGGAAGGTGACGCCGCGGACGGTGAAGGGCTGAAAGAGCTTAGGCACTTTCTGGCCGGTGGTCTGCGGGTTGGCTGCTGTTCCCGCGGGCGGGTTCTGGGCGGGAGTGAAGTACGAGATGCCCTGAGCGGGCTCGACGTAGTCAGGGGTATGCATTTTGTGTGTATGGATGTAATGATTTGGTCTTGGACTACGAAGATCTTGATATGGAACGTAAGCACTTTAAATACTACACACTCTGCACCATGGCCGAAAGCCTTCGAAATGTGCTCCACAGCCTTTGATTTCAAATCACCGCCGCAGTGGGTATACTTCAAGGCGACTTGTCACGGCAGTATACCGATTCTCTGGACATGATACCCAATGTTAGTCAGTTTCAGACTTTTTCCCCCCTTGCCGATCAACCGTGTGCGTGTTGATTGGACGGGGGAATTGGGGTTTTTCCATTAGTTCAATCATGGTTCCTTTCTTTTCTATGGGGCTTGTTCTATGGATTGTGAATCGATCCTTTCCAGGACTAGAGTTTGCACATCTCAGGCGATTGGCGGGCGGTGAGCTTAGTCAAGGGGGCGGCGAGATTATTCAGAAGTCGGACGAATGATGGGGAAAGTCTCCGAGGTCACGTGGATTAACTGTCGTGTATGCAGACACGTGACTATGTGTGACGTCTGTCACTATATCTTCTGTTTTCCTGAGTCTTGAGATCAATGCCCATGTCGGTGGCCTGATTGGATAATGTAATCTGGACCAAGTACCGTGGTCTGCGAGACGTCGCTGATTGGGCCAAATTCTAGGGGTCACGACTCTTGTACTCATCGGGCATGATCGGCGTTCGTTGCCTCTATGCTCCGCTGGTGTAGATAGGAGTGTACGGCACTAGACAGACGGTTTAGTATAGCTATTCATCTCTATGGAACCAGTGTCTTAGAAATACCTGATATACCTGGGACTTGTGGAACTCGACAGCGTTGGGTAAGAGAAACCTGGCCCTCAAGCCACCTCCTCCTCCCAGGTTGCCATAACCGAGGTAATCACGCGCTCTCCCACCGAGGCACGTTAGTGTATATCAAAGATGTGAAACTGGACTTCACCAACGTCGAACAGCCACATTTGGAAACTCAATACCAATATATCAAGGATTCTGGTATCATTATGGAGTCTGGACCTCGTCACGCCACTGTGGACCGTGGACATATCACGAAGCCTGAGCGGCTAGAGAACACATATACTTCCGACACCAGTCTTCAACGGGTTCTCTCCTGTACGCCTTACCACGGTCGCACTTTGTAAAACTTAAGGAAGGAACTAATTCGTACAGGGTACCTTCCATCGCAGAAACTGGAGCAAGCCCAATCGCAACTAGTGGAGTTGGGCGAGGAAGCTGTGTCGGACCAGATTCGGGAGTGGAGCGCGGATGCCGAGAGGCATCAGCCATATGTGAAGGGATTCGATGTCTGGGGTCAGCGATATGACTATGATCGACTGATGACGAGCGAAGGGTGGAAGCAGCTGGGTAAATGGGGTGCACGGCACGGGTAGGTCGTCTGTGTACCTCCACAATCCACCGATTTACTGACCGGTTAAGTGTCGTGTCGCTGGGATATGAGCCGACTTACGGGGCGGAGAGACGATTGGTTCAGTATGCTGTGTGAGTGGTTCTAATTTGGCCTGTGGCTTTTTAAACGCCGATCCTGACCCGGGGATAGGAACTATCTTTACTCTCCATCATCCGGGCTTTATTCCTGCCCTGTTAGTATGTCTGATGGGGCCGCGCTTGTTTTGAATCAGGAGCGCAAGAGCCTCCCTCCAGATCACCCCTTCCAGACGGCGTATCAGAAGTTGATCTCCACGAAGGAAGACTATTGGACTTCGGGTCAGTGGATGACCGAAAGAGCAGGAGGCAGCGATGTCCAAAATACGGAGACTTGGGCCACATACTCGCCTTTGTCACATAAGTCGAAGGCCTCCAACGGTCTCGACGAGGGTGACTACTTGATCAGCGGGTTCAAGTTCTTTTCCTCCGCCACTGATGCCAATATCGCTCTGATGCTTGCTAAAACGCCATCGGGAAAGCTCAGTACGTTCCTCGCACCACTGCGGAAGACCGTCGTCGGGTCAGATGGCAAGCCTCGAGTGGTCACCAATGGTGTCCGAATCCATCGTTTGAAGAACAAGTTGGGAACCAAGGAATTGCCTACAGCGGAGCTGGAACTTCAAGATATGCGCGCTCACCTGGTCGGCGATGTCGACCGTGGTGTGATGGCTATTGCACCATTGCTCAATATTACTCGGACTCATACATTCATTGGATCCCTGTCTGCATGGCGACGTGCCATTAGCATTACCAGGAGCTTTGCTAAAGCCAGAACAACGGTCGGCGAACCCTTGTGGCTCATCCCCATGCACCTGAGCCTACTAGCAGACCTGGAGGTGAAACATCGGGGGGGGATGAATCTCGGCTTTTTCACGGTTGCTGTCATGGGCGTGGTCGAAAATAACGGGGTTTCCACACCTGCGGCGCACCTGCCCACGAAAGGCAAGGAAGCCCAGGTAGTGTTCCGCGCTTTGACAGCCATCGCTAAGGCAGTGATTAGCAAGAACGCAATTGCAGGGATTCAAGAATGCCAAGAGGGAATGGGCGGGGTTGGATACATGGATGAACCGGACGAGCCGGAGTTCAACATTGCTCGACTGCTCCGGAACACTGCGGTGAACTCCATTTGGGAGGGAACCACCAATGTGCTGGCGAGTGAGCTCGTTCGCTTCCTTCTTAAAGGCGATAATTTGGCCATCTTCTCCGCCTGGTTCGAGCGCACCTTGGCCTTGATTACGATGCCTGAGTTCGCGAGCGCTTTGAAACAAACATGGTCTGGCTTCCTTTCTCGGGTCAAAGCCACCAGCGAGCCGCGGTTCATTCTGGCGGATGCTCGCCGAGTCATGTTTACTCTTGCCTGGATACTCAGCGGTGCTCTTCTTGCTCTGGACGCCGAGCGAGACGCTGATGGCGTTGCGACCGAAATTGCACGACGGTGGATCCTGTCCGGTGAAGGCGGCGTTGGTGACATGGTTTGGCGAGACATTATTAGCATGCAGCATCCTACAGACGCAGGGCCTTCGTCGATAACCAACGAGCATCTGCGCTGGGACTGTCGCATTGCTTGGGGGGTAGAGTTGCCAGCAAAGCAAGTGTCGGGCCATCGGTCATTTCAGGGGAACGCCTCCAAGTTGTGAGTCGCATAATGCATGTGGTCGCCGTTGTCATGATCCTCCATGTGCGTTACTCGAGGGCTAATATGGGGGCCCACTTCGCATTAATTGTACATAACGTATGATTGTACATAACGTATGAAGCTACTCTAGTGAACTGGCCAAGGCCCTTGTCAAGGCTAAATTCCACCATAAAAAGGGGGTAACCAGAAGCCCAAAACAAAGAAAAAAAACAGATACGGAATCTGGTCTTGAACTCTAAAGTTCGCAATGCCTGCCAACTTTGTCGGGCGCTTTGTAGACTAGATTATCGTTCTCGTGCAAATTCCTTGATTTCTCGTGGTATCAGGCTGTACAATAAACTTCTGATGGGCAGCAGATCCATTTTCACTTGAGTCTGGTAGCGGGAAAACTCGTGCCGATGGGTCTCCGAACATCCTTGAAGCGATGTGGATCGATTAATTATGTGATGACGAAGACTGGCGCATGGAAGTTGTCGCAGGTTGGAAAAGGGGATTTGACCATAATTCGCTAATTAGTTGCCGTTTGGGGCGCCAAACGTTAAGCCGGTGGGGGTCACGGGACGATGGGTCTCAACGGTCGTTAGCGTCTCCCTAACGATTTGATACGTTTCCAACTTTCTTGATCAAGACGCATCTCTTTACCTCGTCTGGACGTCCAACCTGCATGAATTCTTCCAGTACTGTTGGTCAAAGAATGAGAGAATCCACCGACTCCGCTGTGATTGGCGGACTAAGCAATCAATCGCTCCACCTCCCTCCTATAAAACAACAAGATTATAGAGTGAGACTAGCGGAAGGATCGGCTGCAACGCTGATTGTTCGGCGAGAAAAAAACCACGCGGTGTAACTCGACTAATGTGAAATCGCACTCCAGTTTGGAAGATCCCGCGTGGGGAAGGGCCCAACTGTTACTAAGAGTGAGGAAAAGTCTCAATCGTCGCCCGTTTAACACTGGCAAAGCCCTTGTCTTCGCACTCTGTATGCATAATTCCTGCTGTTAACGACCATCTCTCTGTCCTCTTAAAACGCAAGACCCCAGGCCATTGCAGCCACGATGGCCTCGTGGCAGGATGAGCGGCAACAGTTGGCCGTTCCTGAGTTACAGATACTAGCGATGGATCCTGTGCAGGTCGATGTGAGTTGATGCCACTCGGAGTCAGGGTTGAGGCAAGTTGCGGTGAGTGTAGTGGCTGACGCTGATTTACACCAGGATGAACCATTCGCAGACTCCATCTATAATGAATCGTGAGTAGCCGCAACCGTTATTACTTCACCGTGTATCGATTATAAGACTGACGAGACTATTAGATTAAACACTGCTAGTTTTATCACATCATTGAATTCCAGTATTTTAAATTATAAGTAGGTGGCCTATGACTGACTCCAGCTGTGACGGCAGATCTAACAAGGGTGACATTCTAGGTACGAGGTTAGTGAGCCGATCCTGCAAGCAATTCATGTCGCTGACTTCAACGCTAGAATGGCCGTCGTTATCATGCATTTCGCGAAGGAACATATTTGGTAGTATGTGTCTCTGGTCACCTCCTGAGCTATCGCCAGGTATATCTAACACCCGACAGCCGAATGATGAAGAAGAGCAAGATCGCATGGACCTAGCCCACCATATATATCGCTTACTTCTCGGAGGCGCTCTCTATCTTGCTCCAATCAAGAATGATGTTCAGCGGGTGCTGGACCTCGGCACTGGAACCGGTATCTGGGCGATAGATTTTGCTGAGTATGTGCATGGCTGCAAGCTTACAAACGTCTGACCGAGTTCGACTGCTAACATCGTGACCTTAGTGAGCATCCAGCGGCACAGGTTATTGGAACGGACCTAAGCCCTATACAACCTAGATGGTATGCACTATCTCAGCGTTTCAGTACCTTATTAACAGTGGTAATTGGTAGGGTTCCGCCAACGTGCACATTTGAGATTGATGACTTCGAATGTGATTGGCTATATAACCGACCATTTGACTTCATACATGCTCGTGAACTGGAGGGATGTATAGGCGATGATGTAAAGTTCTTTAAGCAAGCGTTCAAACATCTAGCTCCCGGAGGATATTTTGAAATGCAAGCAGTCACATCGCCTTTTCTTTCCGACGACGAGTCGTTAGACAAGGCCCCCAATGCCAAGCAGTGGATGGACAATCTTGTCAAGGGGTTACGAAAATTTGGCAAACCGGTCGATAATGTCGGCGGCTGGAAGGACAAGCTAAATGATGCTGGCTTCGTCGATCTACACCAGGAGATTCGCAAGGTTAGTAGTGTCTAGATTGACGTGCATAAGATCTATCGTCTCAGTTGTTACTAACCGGTGAATAACAGCTCCCAATTGGACCGTGGCCTAAGGACCCTAAATTGAAGGAGATCGGAAAATACCAAGGTGTCCAGGAGCTTCAGGTCATTGACTCTTACACTCCCGCTATCTTTTCACGCGTCCTTGGCTGGAGCCACGAGGAGATCCAGGTTTTAATGGCAAAGGTCAAACGTGAGTTGAGGGATCCATCCATCCATTTGTATCTGCCGGTCTATTTCATATATGGAAGGAAGCCCATATGATTATGAATCACGATTTAAAATATTGTCTTTGTTGTTAATCCTGTCTATCCCTTGATTGCCTGTTTTATGCTGGGTCATAGGTTTCCCTTTATTTCGTTTGATCGGGTATCTTAATGAGCCCTTCCCTTCTTTCCCCTATCCCGCGCGTGTCATATCATGGCCTTGAGCGGAAATAAAGGCATTGTGTGGTGGGGCAAGAATTTCCAGCGATACAATCTCATTCTTTCTGGATTGGGGAGGATCACTATCACTTTCTCGTCAAGCCTGAATTACCAAAGTTTGTGGTGAAGTTATGGAATATGCAAGGTCTAACACCCACTGTGCAACGTGACGTGGCTCACTGCTAGACCACGCCATTTGCATTCATCATTATTCACACGGCTCCTTCGGTAAGATGTGTCGATTATCGGGATCTAACACTGCTCTCAAACAAATACTGTGCCTTGGTGTGGCCTTCATCGATGGGATCAGACTATCATACTGTTCTAGAAGATTGTGATCATCGCCATGGAACCCCTCAGCTCTGGACATACACGAATAGGAGGATATCTAACAACCGGGCACCAAACCTGAACAACCTTCTGCATGCCCCTTGACGTGTGGTTTGAGTCACAGCTGTGGGTATAGGCCCATTGCGTCAACGCCAAGGGTGGCACTGCTGGAGTTTATCTCGTATAGCATGATGCTAGCTATGAACTCAAGTGCGGCATTTCTGGCTGATTCTTGCAAGACTTGTACCGAACATGGGTAGAAAGATTTACAGCTTGGCTGTGATAAGATGGGAGTGATACCCGTGACGTGATTGAAAGCCTAGGTCAGATGCCGCAGCCTTCCCGCATGCATCGTTCATTGTTAAAGACTAGCATAACCCACAACTGGATAAACGGACGATATAATGGCCTATGTGTGAAGTTGTCCCAAACATGATACATTGTCCGGGTACAAGAGACAATGTATCAAACGAGGTTGTTTCGAGGCCGACACGATGTCTTTTTATCGCGGCATAAACCAATATTCTCTAGCTCAAAGGCACTGTACTACTCTACTTGTTTCATGTAATATCCGCAATCAGCCCTCCATCGCAATGTTAGGCAACAGTCTATAGTCTCTCCACCGACGAGATGCCGAGGCTTGGCAGCAGCGTCAGGGCTACTAGCAGGTTTGGTATTGGAAGACTGAGAAGATGGCTACCTGTGATGGCCACCTATGATAGATGACCCCATTGCTCCCGCGAGCTCAAAGGAATTAAGCTTGTTTACAGGACGCTGTAGTGCACTTAAGATGAACTCCCGCCTGGAATGAGAGCCTGGGCTTTACCAGTTCTCGCGGCGGTGCAGTACCAGTTTCACCAATCATTTTCCGCTCAAAGGAGCATTGCAGTAATCTAGTCAGCTGGCTAGTCTCATCTCCGAGTATTTCCTAGGTACCAATGACAGTCGCCCTCAAGTGCCCCTTTGATTGACCCGATCTGTGTCTTGGGGTGAACTTTCTTGGCCTTTAATCAAGGCACCTGGCCTCGGTTTTGGGCATAGTGACATGGGCCATGCCCCTGAACCCCACATATCTTGCAACCTCAGGGCAGGCAGGACGAGAGCCAAGACTTGGCTAGCTTCGAGATTCCTCACTGGGACGAATCCGCCGCCCTTTTGCCAAGTCCGCCATGGCGGAACAGCTCTGGGCGCGAAGGAACCAATGATAGTCAACAGTGCAGCGGAGGTTTAAAATATGGGACCCAAATGTACTGTCACCCCCATGCCCCGGCTTTCCCCATGATGAAACTCTGGCCGAGGATACCCGATTATAAAACTGGAGACGTTTCCTGGCGCCACCGGTCCGGGGTAAAACCAAAAAATCAACAATTCACATGGCCATCATGTCAAGTCCGGCGGAAAATGAGAAGAACTTGGAGACACTGTTTCCCAGTTCCGAACATATTCAAGACTCACCCGGTTCATCACCACATGCCGCTCTGGACAAGGAAGCGCGTATACGGTATGAGCGTGACCGAGCGAGCTTTGGAACCAAGTTCTTCAAGTTCTTCGGATGGATGGGTGACTTGCCCGAATGGAAAATTGGTGGGGAAAAGCTCAAGGGTAGAGCCCTGAACTGGTCCATTGGGTTCATTGCTAGCTGCGGGTTCCTGATGTTTGGCTACGACCAGGGTGTTCTGAGTGCCCTGCTCACGCTTGATTCCTTTCAGGAGGTTCTCCCACTCATGACTCCGCGCGAGAAATCAAATGATCTTTGTTGGCTAGACAATCCGACTAATACCATTCCCCATCCTACGTACTGTACAGGCGACCCAAATACCCAGGCAGCAGGAGTCGCCATATACCAGATCGGATGCTGGATGGGTTCACTCGTAATTCTGGTTTACGGTGAACGCTGGGGACGAAAGTCGAGTACATTCTGGGGTTCTTCTATTATGATTATTGGAACTATCATGCAGGCGGCCTGCTTCGACTATGGTTTGTTCGTGGCAGGTCGTGTCGTTGGGGGTATTGGCAACGGCATGGTAACGTCCAGTGAGTCTTTCCCAAGGTGTCTTCTTCTAAGACAATCATACTGATCGAAGTAGCGATTCCAACTTGGCAGTCCGAATGTGCTCGGCCGCATCAGCGCGGTGTCCTGATCATGCTCTCCGGTGCTCTTATATCTGCTGGTGTTATGATCGCATACTGGGTGGATTACGGGTTTTACTTCCTGACCGGTTCTGTCCGCTGGAGGTTCCCACTGATGTTCCAATCTTTCTTTACTATTGTTGTCATGATCGGCTTACTTTATCTTCCCGATTCCCCCAGATGGCTCACCATGCAAGGACGCCATGCTGAGGCTCGCGATGTCACTGCTCGACTTGTCGGCAAGTCAGAAGACCATCCAGAGGTTGAAGAAGAGTTACGCAACATCAATGAAGCGCTGGAGGTCCAGAGCCGCGGCGGTAGCTTCAAGTACCGCGAGCTGCTCACTAATGGACCGTCGCAGAACCTCCGTCGTTCCGCTTTAGCCATGGTCTCTCAATTCTTCCAACAGATGTGCGGTATAAATCTAGTTACATACTACGCGACCGCGATCTTTGAAAACTCTCTCGGATTCGGGCCATCAATGGCGCGTCTTTTGGCCGCCTGTAATGGAACAGAGTACTTCATGGCGTCACTCATAGCCCTGCCGCTCATCGAACGGACTGGTCGACGGAAGCTCATGATAATCGGTGCCTTTGGGATGATGGCCTCGATGGCGATACTAGCTGGTACTGTATCGACCGGAGAAATAATGGAAAACGGATCGCCCAAGCTGGAGACAAAGTACGGAGTCACGGCGACTGTGTTCTTGTTCGTTTTCAACTCATTCTTCGCCATTGGTTGGTTGGGGATGACCTGGCTGTATCCCGCTGAGATCACAAACCTTCGCATTCGCATCCAGGCCAACGCTCTGTCCACCAGTTCCAACTGGATGTCCAATTTCCTTATTGTCATGATTACACCACCCGCCTTTGCGAACTTAGGATATCAGACGTACATAATTTTCGCAGTCTTCAATGCTGCACTTATTCCCTGCGTTTATCTCTTCTTCCCTGAAACCAAGGGCCGAACACTTGAAGAGCTAGATGTGGTGTTCGCTAGTGCTAATGCTGAGGGCATATCGCCTGTGAAGCAGAGTTTGCAGATGCCGAAATTGACTGGCGAGAGTCTGGACCGCGAGTTGGCGCGCTACTTCGGTACCAGCAGTGATGAAGAGACTTCAAGGGAGGATTAGATGGCATTCTTGGGATCTTAAATTGATGGTTTGCCATCTAGCGGACTAGCTTTTTCTTTTCTTTTTTCCGCACTAGAACAGTTTTGGCTTGACATTAACGTTTATAGAGACCTGGGATTTATATAGGCGGAACGGCAATGTACATGTTTCTTCTCCGAGCTCTTTTTGATAGACGAAATTGGAATATTTAACATCCAGCTGTACAGGGCCTATATTGCCTATACGCCGCCCCATTGACCCCCCTCAGCACTCCGAAGCTTTAGACCGTCCCGCCTCAACCTAGACTCTAAGCAGAATCCCACTCATAACCCATCAACCCCGTCCCATCCCAACACCCAACATACTCACAATCCAACCCCCCAGCTTTCAAAATACTCGTCTCCACCCACAAGCAAATACCCCCAGTCTCTGCCAACTCCCCACCAGGCCCATAAGCCCTCAAAAAGTCCTTCCTAAGCCGCACATGCACTTTACTCATCCTCCCCATGCGCTCCATACACTCCATATCCAGAAAATAGAACAGCTGCACCTTGCGATTATAACCGAACTCCTCGGGCTCCCCATCCCGAAACCTCCCACTGCGCGGGTCATAACACATTCGCTTATCCAAAAGCCCCGTCTCCGAGCCCGCAGACTGTAACTCACTCAACCATCCCGTAGCAGACGCATCAAACTTCCCAAACCACGTTTCCCGTTCCACATCCGTAAGACCCGAATGATCTTGGCCTTCGACCACGAAGCACAGATTCTCCGGAAAACGGGTCAGACGCACTCGACCATGTCTTATATCCCTCGTGTCCTCCCTCCTCCGCGGCGCCCCCTTCAACGGACTAGGAAGCCTTCCTTCGGGACCAGTAGCAGATGCGATCGCAGGTATACGGTGATAATAGCACCCCCAATACCCAGTTTTATCCACAAGGGGCGCACAGGGTCCCAGACACCCCATCCCGATGTTCTGGGGCTTGTTTGTAGCGTATTGCGTTCTGTCAGATGCCACGGTGATGGTCTCGCGGTATATGCCTGCGTCGTCCGGGAGGGCGTCCCAGAAGGTCGTTACGGGGTCGCTGTGCCACCATTTTTCGTAGTCGGCTTTGGTAGGCCAGTAGGTGAGGTGGATTGTTGTCGTTAGGGGGCCGGGCCGGGTGGGTTAGGGTTGAGGTGTTTCCGGGGGGCAGGTGTGGTGTTAGGAGGGCAGTGAGTTGGGTGCTTAGCGGCGAGGGGATGTCTGTGGAGTGTTGTTGGATTCCGAATATGGTGTAGACTATTGAGGATGTTTTGAGAGGCGTTAGGGCGTACATTGTTGGGATTGTTCTTGATCTGGGGATGAAGGGGATACTGTGAATACGAGGGTGCACTGGTGGGCTGGCACGGTGACGCGTGTCTTCGGGCTTATGAAGGTACTTTATGGGATTCTTTTTATTGTTCTTGCAACCTGGTTCTAGGCCCGGTCTCGAACGTCCGCTTTGTTCGGGGATGATCGATTTGTAGAAGACCAGTAGCAGGTTAGTAGTACCATTTGGGGAATCAATTGGTCATACAATGCTCTTCGTATCAGCCATAACCAAGATGTGGGGATTTACAATTACTACCCTACAGGGAATACCCATGAATGGAGACTCCACAAAACAACATTGGCTGAGTTCGGTCAAAGTGATCGAGATCCGGTCTATGAAATCCTGCAGAAACTATCTTTCCGACGAACCGTAGAAACATCCTACAGGTACTTTATCCGCTTAGCCTTTCAGGAATTCCTTTCGGCAAGATATACTTTGTATGAGGTTTGACAGAGGGTGGAAAGCAAGTCACCTGTATACAAATCCCGGGTTCCATGGAACCTGACAAGCCAGAACGTTGCATCGCCCGTGGAAAGTATATTGGTCGGTATGACATTATGTGGCGATTCATTACGGGCCTCTTAGAATTAGGGGATGCCTTGATCACAAGCCACGCGACCTGCTCGGTCCAGGCCATGCCTGAATACTACTAGTAACACACTACCTCAGAACCATAGTTTATGTTTAGACAAGTCTATGAGAGTCTTTAACTGGCGAGGCTTCTCTTCCCGGCTTAAACCAACTGCGAGGTGATTGGGCCGTTATTGAAAGAATTAGCACCAGAGCACACAAATACAAGCTCGCTCTGGAGGGACTAGCTAAGGCGTTCCTGAATTTCTTCGTGCCGTATTAACCAATACACATCCACACCACTCACCAGGATCACCATCAAGGCCATAAGAATGAAACGCTCCTTATACAAAGGGGGGTCATGCGGGGGTTACGGCGAAACTCGAGGCTGGAAGACAGCATTCTTCTCGCCGTGATGCCCCAGTTCGAAATTGATAAAAGTATGCAATGCTCCCTATCAATCTTGTCAAAAGCCTCGGTTCCCTTCTTGCCGACGACTCAAAGGTGTCCACTGGTTTGTGGTACACGTTATCTACCGATAAGAAACCCTCCAGAGAGGTGTAATCGATTCAGTGGTATCGCACCTTGGAAACCAATCTAAAGAGATCATAAGAAATAAGGAGAAAGTCCGCCGATATTGAGACTTCGCTTGATGGTAAGTTCGACCAACTTGGGTTCCTTTCTAATGTTGAATGTCAACATTAAGTTAGGGCCATGCTTTCGGCTGAAAAGGCCGCTTTAATCTACAAGGGTTGGCGATACCAAAAATCATGCAAAATGGCTGTTGATTGGTGAAGACCTAACGTTGCAGGATCCCTACCACAACTTAAGCTAGTATCTTAGGAGTACAACCTTACCTATAGATTCAATTGTTCTGTATTCGCTGCAGCCTTGACACCTTGCGCAGACATTATAGCTCTGCATGCAGCACCATTGAAACCAGAACAAGATCTGAGGGACAGCTAAGAGAATCATATGGAAGCGGAGGTAAAGGAAGAAAACGCAACATTATCATGAATGATGATAGCCAACTTAGCCTCTATATCAGAGATGCCAAATATAACCTAATCCAACCCACAATCTATTTTTTAACCCAGTAGTTCCACTACCACAAGGTCTAAGCTTTCTTAGCCTGTTCAAAGTATAATTAGCTATCTAGATAAAACCTCACAGATAGAACTAATCAGCAATTTCTTTCCCTGTGACCTTTTGGCAGTATATGAGTAACCCCTTTTAATAACCCTGTTTTACCACCATCTATGCATGCCGCAAAATCAGTCCCTCTTGCGTACATACTTCGTATGCAACCCCGTCGCAACCATCACACGGTCCCCATTTTCCTTGACCTTCTCAATCTCCACCGATACGAACGCCAGCGTTCCCCCAACTTTCAGCGCCCGCCCTGTAATTTCCAGAACCTCCCCCTGCGTCGCCGACGAGAGATACGAGACATGCAAATCAGTGCTCACGCCAGTATAACTGGCGCCGTGCGACGCGATGGCCATCCCCGCTGCCCAGTCGACGACACACGCGGATAGCGTGCCATGTAGGCCCCCTTTGGAATTGGTGTGGTTATCAGTTACTCGCAAACTGGCGTGGATGGTCCCCGGCGAGGCGTCGGTGATTGTGATAGTGTCTAGTAGGAGGGCGTAGATAGGGCTTTTGGCGCGTTGCGCATCCCAGACATCACGGACGTGGTTTAGTGTAGAGTTCATTTTGATATGTTAACTGGATAAGAATTGCGGAATATGTTTGAATGAGGGCTGTCTGGCTGGGGTTGCTCTCATTTATTTGGGCTTTATCGGACCGGGGTCTATCCGAACCGACCGGATGGGGCCCGTCTATCGGCTCATCCGATGGATGTATTCGAAGAATTATTGGCAAATATGAATATTTACCTCAAGAAAACTAGCCGACGTCTGTAGACTGGAATGGTATGCCTCCGTGCACTGATACATATACATATCCCTATACTCACTCTCCACCTTTGCCAATGCTCAAAGTAAAGAAAGAACCTACGGAGAATATCCGTTCAACGAGTACATTATGGTTTACATAAACAGTAGATCACAACCTAAACAATTTAATCTAATATTTCTATACTAACAAGGGAAATTGACACATATATTCATCTTCCGGGTCCACCTCGAAATCAAACCGCACCAGGTCCTCTTTATAGGGAAACATGTATGTTGAAGTCACCCTGCAGTAAAATGAGATGCTTAGTACACCAACCACCAATATTCGCGCTCAAGGATAAGAACATACCAGTGGTGCTCCTGACTAGCCTGGTACTCAGCTAAAGCGGCTTGGTTCTCATGATAGCTCACAAGAGCGATCTGGAATCCTTTGCTGCGATCAATCGGGTCGGTGACACTGGGACCCCCGACGATGAGTCTTCCCGCTTTGACGCAGGACAGTTTCTTCAACTTTTTTAATTCAGTGACAAAGGTCTTCCTGTGCTCCTCGCTGACATCGGAGCGGAACTTGAACAGCACTGCATGAGTGTATTAGAAACATGGGGTGTGTCCTGGGAGCTTGGAGTCCAACTCACCGATGTGGATGAGAGTCATTATGGAGAACTCGATTGTCTATAGGATGACTGGAAATATGGTTGTTTTGAGTTAGTTTGTGCAAAGAATAGATTATGTGGGTTTAAATAAGTGTGAACTCGGCGTAGGATTGCGGTGTTCATGGTCTGCGGATGGAAGCCGTCGGTGCGGATGCGCTCCGCTCTCCCGAATCGCGGCATAGATGAGACACCTCGATACTAGTGTTTGGATTCAACAACGCCAAAGTAAAGTGCTATCCTTCGTGATATCGGTCTAATCAGAACGATGACGAATGTATAAAATACCTCGCGGGCCATTGTACAGGTCATCGAATGAACAAACCTACCACGCGAATTCCGTTGTCTGGGCCTCTCAGAACATTCAATTCTTCAAGACCTGGCCGGAAGTATGGCACAAGATGCTGAAGGGATCGTTTTGATGGCGCATTCGACTGTGGGGACTGTGTTTGTGCATTCAGCGGATGGAGAACTGGTTCTAAAGATCATGAGCCATAGGGGGGTCCATATGACCAATGGTACGTGGGGTGGTCCGTTGATGAACGTGCTCTATATAGTTAAAAGTGAAGGACACTACAACCGCAATCAATGTAGAGGTTCCACCGGGTTGGCCAAAAATTAGCTGGTTACTTGACGAGTCCTGTACTAGATCCAAACATACTCTCGAACTTTTTATTTCAAATATAAAATAGTATATAAATTACTAATAGTGAAATATTCTTTCAGGGCGAAGTGGTAATAGGCCCAGATGATCGGCGTTTTAGTGCGCCTCCTAGGCATAAAGTTCCATACGTGGCAGTGACTAGACTTGACCCTAGGAGCCTCCTATAGAAGGCGCACGCATTCTCCAGATAATAAATTATCTCCTACTATCATAGCTTCTCTTTATCGTTGCATTGTCCTTTCCTTTCTTCTGTTAGCTGCAAACGAGAGCGATTATTGCCACTCTAAGAACCCCTGAGTCCTGACTCTAGGGCTACGGGCCTGGAACCTTCCTCCAGGGGCGGACTGTTTAGTAAGCATACCCTTACCTCGGGTCTTTCAGTTGCAAATCGATCTAGGGCATGGCAATGAGACTCAAGTCCAGCATCCCGCACTGCATCATCTTTCACATTCTAACTTTCACGGGGACACTTAGAAACTTACACGTCTTGGCAGCTGTGTGAATCTCCGCTCTCCGGATCCCTTCTCGCAAGCACCCATGGCAAGTCATCTAGATCAACCTTCCATTGGTCCGGAGAACCCTCCACCCCAACTGGAATGTCCTATGCAGCCTACTGCAGAACAAAGTGACCATGGCATAGCCTATCATCCTTCCCATAAGCGGAATGCCTGTACAACCTGTCGGCGGATGAAGTCCAAATGTGACATGGAAAAGCCTACCTGTGGAGCTTGCTCTAAATATAACCGAGCATGCACCTACGAGGCGACGCGGAAGAAAAGTGGTCCAAAGCGAGGATATACGGCCGTCCTGGGCTCTCGATTAGGTAGGTCTGAAAACCGGCGAAGTCATGTAATTAGGTTATGAATACTAATATTGCTCGCTCGTTGAACAGCACAGGTGGAAGCACTGCTTAGTACCCAAATGCTTGGTATTGCAGGGAATCAACCCCCTTCTGCCACTTTTCTGGACGAATGGGTAGATGGAGCCGCTGGCACTAATATGAGCGATACTGGTTCTCACCCAAACTCAACGGCAGAAACCGAGTCCTCGTCATCAAGCGCGACTGACGGGACATATCCAGGACCCGCCGTCGCGATGGATATGATTAGTTTAGGGTTAGAGGAACCTCTCCCAGATAAAGACGTTATTGATGACCTGCATGTCTCCTAACTCCCGTATCTCAAAGTGGGATTCTGCTAATATATACAGGAACCGGATCTACTTCGAAGATGTCCACATTTATATGCAGATTATACATCATCAGAGGCACCTGGCTGCGTTGAACAATGCCGCTCATGCCCAGCCACCAATTTGTCTTCAATACATGATCTGGTGCCATGCAGCCCTGGTCAGCGAAAAATATAATCCTCTACATCCAGCATTCTACGAAAGAGCCCGCAAGTACGCCGAGGCGGATGAGATGAAAGGCTATGGCGCAGGGATCCTCTCATTATCACATGCTCAAACATGGCTCCTTATCACTGCGTACGAGTACAAGATGATGTTCTTTCCGAGGGCTTGGTTAAGCTGTGGAAAGGCATCTAGGCTCGCGATTATGCTAGGGCTGCATCAGCTAGACAGCCCGAATCCCCAGGCGAAACAGTGCTTCATGCCTTCTACGGATTGGGTGGAGAAGGAAGAGCGACGGAGGGTCTTTTGGATGACCTTTTGTATTGATAAATTTGCCACCATTGGAACAGGCTGGCCTGTCGGGGTCGACGAGGCAGAAGTAAGCTCTCCCAATCTTGTCCCCAAATGCGAGTGGCGTATTAATAAGGACAGGTCATGACAAATCTCCCTGCTAGTGAGGAAGCCTTTATTACAGGCCAGTCGGAGCCAACGGCATGTCTTAGTGATATTTTAAAGGGAGAGGGACTCGCAACATTGTCCCCTTCGGCAAGTGTCGGCTTCGTGTCGTGCATCTTCGGCCGAATTACAAACCATCTTCGTCTCCCTCACTCGCAGAACGACGATAGTTATAGTACTGGAGGCTTTTGGCAGCGGCACAGGTCTTGCGACGAGATTCTGCTCAATTTTGCTCTATCAATGCCAAATCATCTACGTCTTCCCAATGGGATGGGCGATCCCAATATCATTTTCTGTAACATCGCTCTTCAAACGGCCGTTATATGCCTTCATCAAGCTGCGATCTACAGAGCGGAGTGGAACAGCATATCAGAGTTTCCGATTGTTGAAAGCAAGCTAAGGTGCAGTGCTGCTGCTCAGCAAATTCTGGAGATTATAAAGATGGTTGGTCCTATAAACATGAGCAAGGTAAGCTTTCTTCTAGTCTGTTGAAACACTTCGTAAATCACTGACGGGGTGTAGGTGAATCCTTTTGTGTCATTCTGTGTCTATGTGGCAGCACGCGTGTACATTCAGCATCTCAAGCTTCATCCTGATGATACAGAAGCCCACTCTGCTTTCCAGTTCTTCCGTTCGGTTATTAATACCCTCAAAGCTACAAACCCCCTAGCTGAATCCTTTCTCTTCCAGTTGGATGTTGACAGTGAAGGAAGGTCTTTCGAAGGCCTTCGGCTACCGACAAACAATTTTCCCATTTCGATGCTTTCTCCTAGCAACCTATAGCAAGACTGGGTTTGGTTATACAATGATCCCTCCTTTGTATCGTGTTGCGTCCACATAAGTAATCATTCATCTTTGTACCCTAAGTAGCCAGCTTCCAACATGCATATTAATATTACAAACTTGAGATTCACAATACTTAAGAATACACATATCGTTAACACATTCTGGATTTAGAGTAACAGCAACAGAATAACATGTCTCTCCGGTACCAAAAGATTGGTTCCCAAAAACCTGACTGTTAATCAGCCATGGCTTGAACTACTGGATGTCTAGACTCTACCAAGTTATTAATCGACCCTACCATTGTATTCACAATACCTTAGATCAGTCAAATAATTCCAAGAAAGAATGCAGATCACATCCCCTTATCGACCCTGGCCACAGGGTTAGGGTTGTCGCAAGACCCCACAAAATAGTGGAGAAGAGTAACAATCGGGGCAACAATCTCTCCGATGCAGCCCTAAGAAAAACCTAAATTCCTACCAATAATTATTTTCCAAGACTAGCCAAATCTAGTTTCCGTTGCGCGCTTCAAACTTGAATAAGCATCGAGATAGACAAGACTGGAGAATATTAGCGCGGTTTCTCCTGTGGCCCCGTGCGGTCTTTACTGCAATGGGCTGTGTAGACTCTTTTATGGCATTTTTCATGTGGGTAGGTTATATGGTCTTCTGGTGCCGGTCTTCTTATCCTGGGTTGATTGGAGATGCTACTTCGTTTATCTAATTTTCGGGGATCTACAATTCTATAGTGGAGCTGTTCCTAAGAGTAGATTTTCTGTGCCTTCTTGCGATTGTATTACATTGTCCGTGACTCTGCAGTTTGGTGACTATATTAGGTATTCAGCCTCTACGGGGCTATCTTTGTCTTAGAGATTGGATTTGTGCTAGAGAGCATTATCCTCGAAAATCCATAGACAGACGTGTTTAAATTATAGAATAGCAAGATCAACTACTATACTATACATTGATTTGCAAAGTTTATACAGTAAAGGGCTCAATGGGGTTGAGACCCATGCTCCAGCTGGGATCGAATAGAGGAGACAGCGTCACCAACACAGACAGCACAGTAGTTGGACTAGTCATAATCAGCATTGGGGGAGGACTTAAAAGCCATAAGAAGACGCAGGACACACCTGGGTAGGAACTAAATCAGCGATAGCGCTGCTCACGCACTGAAGGTCAGATGGAATGTCTGAGCCCCCACCAACGATAGCAGCATTACAATTCTTGACGGCCGGAATGAGTTGCTGGAAGCAAGCTTGTGGCAGAGGGTATTAGCTTTCAGTTGATCTCACAATCGTATTTATAAGGGAACGAACCGGGAATGTTGCAGTTGCCCGTGATTAGGAGGGACTCGAGCACTGGTCCGGCATCCTGTACAATTTTGGAGGCATTGAAGGCTTGGAGGATATTGTGCAGGTCGGGAGTCTCCGTCGGAGCGGCCATCGCGGCGCTGGTACAAAGCGCCACAGCTAGAGCAGAAACGCGCATGGTGAAGTGAGAATGGATAGGATAGTGTTGTGAGTGTCTTTTATTGTTCTCTTGAGAGAAAGTGGGTTGGGTGTGGTCGGTTTATATACCTTTGGCCTGGAGTTATCTATAATTCCGTGTGACCAGTTCCTGCTGATCATATCACTTTTGGTTCCTGAATGCCGCTCGTGAGTCTCCTGTGGGTAGGGGTTTAGTGGATAGTATTGTTACTACCTATTGAATAGTAATCATAACAACAATGACAATGTCCTCGGGGAACTCTCGGTCATCCTCGTAAGCCTTGTCTGGCCCTATCTCTTTGAACGACTTAAGGGGGATGTGGGCCAACCGGTGGGCCGTCCTTCTCCAATACCCCTGGCCACTGCAACCTCATGTTTTATAGGTAGAGTCTAAAAGAACTAATAAGTGGAGTACAAGCGATAGGAGACCCTGTGCTCCTGATTGTCAAGGAAATATGATTGTATACTGCGACTAAGCCGAGGTGAATGGAATATGCTCTTCATGATCATCAGCCTGGAGTGGTGCATTATACAGCGTACTCCAAATTAAACCAGAAAGTCAGATCTGTTGAAATTCGTACATCACATCGGAAATCCCTCATCATTGCGATTGCGAATGTGGTTCAGGAATTGAACCCGCTATCGAGCAAATTCTCTTTGCTCCACCCTGGCAAATTTTGCTTCAGCACCCTTCTCCTCACTCATACCGCCCGGGTTGGGTTGAGCATCACCCTGTGGCGACTGCCTGGCCATCGGAACAATATCCCAGACAGAAGGGGTTTCTTTGAATACTCTGTCAATCAGTTTTAGGTTACTATTCATAGTCTCTGGAAAGAAGGGAAGCACAATCAGAGGAAAACATGCAGATGTGGTGGCAAAAACTATATAATATTCCATCCAACACTTGATAACGCAGCCGATGTAACCATGGTGATGATAAGTGGACAGGGCCAACCTCAGTGCAGTACAGGATGTTCCCCCTCAGGAAGCGGAATGGATAACAGAAATTGAATACGAATAGAAATACGGCAGCAACGATTGAGGCAACATGGTTTGGCGCAGGAAAGCTCGCGGCAGCAGCCATAGCGACCATACAGATCGACATGCCAGTCCCACTTATAACGAAGATTCACCATCTGCCTAGACGGTCGACTGCAAGACATGCTATAAACAAGCAAAGGAATTTCCAGGTAAAGGAGGTGGCGGCCACAATCGCTGGGATATCGCCTTGGAGGTGCAGGTGATTATCGAAGATACCTGTCATGTAGATCCAGATCAAATTTCCGCCAAAGAGTTGTTGAAATGTTTGTATAATGCAAATTGGTATGATACAAGCAGACAAAACGGCTTGCGTAGGAACTCTCTTGCACAGCCAACGGCAGCATCCGATAAATAAGGTCTAGGAGAGGTAATTGGTCTATAAGTATAGTGGGACTACTTCAATAGATCTAATTGTCTGGTATAATAGTGCGTGGTTTACAATTCGGTCGCCTAGGATTTGGTTGATCAGCTGTCCCATACATCAGTACACTTTATAGCACGCAAACATTCCCAGCCAGAGTTATTGGTTATCTTCCCTACTTTACTTTTGCTAGCAGTAGATCTAATATTCTGAAGTATATCAAAATCCACTGCTTTACGGTAGTAGAGCTCTCCGAAGAAAGCTCTGGTATACATATTTATCAGCACCATAAGATCTATCCGGTCACAGCTTTCGGTAGTAATATCCAAAACAGAACACTCGCACAGCTAATTCAGATACTATCTGATATTTGACCAGATTTTATGATATACTGTATGTCTTTCCAAGTAAATTTGCATATATTCCTAACTCAATCTGACAAGAGGTCAAGAGTTATCCTTTCCCCTGTTATACTTCATACCTGTCTCCTGGTCTTCCTCTAGTCGCTACTACCTAGTACTAGTCGGTGCTATGTTTGGAATCTTCATTGGTCTGGTTTTGTGCTGCAGCCTGCAGGTATTACATAAGATGTTGCCAAGCATTGTGGTAACTATAAGGGACAGCCACGTACCCCTGGCTGGGTATGTTGAATGAATGAAAGTTCCATCCTCACATTCCTATCGGTTGATGAATCCCTTCTCAAAGGCCTACCCGATCTTAACTTAATTATGAGCTATCCAATAATCCTTTACCCTGAGGGTGTTCAACGGCCCATGGTGGCGTTTGGTTCCTCCGGTCTCATTTGTCGCGACTCCCGCAATGATGCCGAAGTTTTAAAAAGTCCGCTTCGGTATAATTTAAGTAGATGTAGCGAAAGTACCGTGATCTTTATAAAAGAGGAAGAGTCGTTCTCTTCAGCATGCATAGAGAGAGAGAAATTCATTTACTAGTCTCTTCCCAAACACAAGGATATTCTCGAGTGCCTTGGTATCACAGAGGCTGGTATTCAATTTCCATATATATAAAATGGATATCTGCGTGATTATATTCGAAAGAATTCTTCGTGTCTGGATAGTTAGACTAAGAATACTTGGATACGAAGCGCCGTTCATGCAACTGAATTCGTTCATCGCCATTCCATTGTACACGGAGATATTAGTGCCCGCAATTTCCTTGTTGCAGACGATCTGTCAATCAAGCTTTGCGACTTTGCAGGCTCTGGCATCGATAATATGCCTTCATTCGTGACGGAAGAAGACCAATACAGAAAGTCGCCAGACTCGCCTCGGACGTTCCAGACAGACTTGTTCGCTCTTGGATGCCTTATATTCGAGATTGTGGTTGGCTCACGCCCGTATGAAGAAATCGCTGATAAAGACTGGGAAACAATTGCGGAAAACTACGACCGCGGGATCTTTCCCCCAGCGGAGGGCTTGAAATATGGGGAGATCATGTACAAATGCTGGACGTCAAAATATATGGATGCCCGCCAACTCCTATCGGATATCGAGAACGTCGACGACACAAAAGTGGATCTGTTGTCATCTTTGATAGTCAACTACCCAGAACGGGCCCTTCTCCCACTTGGACTAGTGTCAGCTTGTATGCTTGCCTTTTGTATTTACCAGAGACACAAATAAGCTTAAAAGAATACTTTTTTAAGCTTATCAATTCACCTGAACATATGGTCCTTGACATGCTGGTCGGCAGACTCAACAACCCATGTTTGACAGTTGCTTTGAGTGACATTCATACCAAAACTGCTCTCTGATACCTAGTTAGACTTACAAACCAGTGTTTTGGGTGGGTCGGGGGAGGGGGGGAAGAGAAGGATAATGAGTTTACGATATATATATACTTCCACCCGCCATTTGTTCACAAGTTTTGATATTAAGCTCCCCATCTATTGCAGTTAATCAAGTCTACACCTGATGATACTATTAATATTAGCTGTTGTTCCATGAAGGTATGGTGACAACAGTGTCATTGGACTATGAAATTCTGCTTGCAGAAGCTCATTCTGAAAGGGTTGGGGAAAAAGGGTAACTGACAACTTTTCTTATCACCAATAGTTTTCAACCACTGCTCGAGGGCTTTTGTTTTAAAAGCACTGGCCTTAAATTGATAGGCAGGAAAATGGCTACGATAATACTTGATGTAGACTGAGATTTCTTCATATTGATTTCTTTATGTACTTAGAATGCAATGCAGCATTCATCAACCAACGGTTGTGTAGTGTAATGGTTAGCACCCAGGATTCTGATTCCTGTAATCCCGGTTCGATCCCGGGCACGACCTGATTTCTTTTTGCGCATTTCACCCCCGCCCTGGATATCGGGGGAATTACCAATATCTTAAATTTTATTTCTAGAATTTTTAATCTCTGTCCCGCCTATCGGAAAGGGCCGGTCCGCATTATCTCCGTATGCCTGTAAATTTACTGGGTCGAGTCGTCGGCGAGCCGGCAAACCTCATGTATACCGCGCTTGCCACGAGCCCTAAGCCGAGAAGCAAAACAGCATTCATGCCCAACGCTCGGGCAAGTCAGCCGCGATAATTTAGAGCTGTGGATCCCCTGTCGATCGAACTCAATCTCTCTGACAAGGATACCATCAGGGTCCATGTGTCTATTTTAATTCTGCCCGGCGAAGCTTGGCCGATGGCCATCAGGTGGGCGTACTGGGGGTTAGCCTGGAGTCTTACGTGTTGGCCTTCGTCTCTGTCCAGGTAAATTTGGAGAGATTGGCCAGTGTAATTGATACATCTTAGGTTGTTTACATGTTGCTATTCTATTGCTTGTTTCGGGATACCCGAGTGACACCGAAGACTGTCGCTTTCACAGTGGTACGACGACCACTCCGCCGGGTAGTTCTTGCCACTCCATTGCAAGCAATAAACTTCAACTTTAAGCACATTACACAGTATCTGCATGAAGGCACTGCGCTGCTGCTTTGACGTTGCGAAATGATGCCAAGAGAGGCGGCCGATGTAGCCCGCTCGGCCATCGGCAGCCGGCGAAGTTGGACGGAGTGTCTGGACTCTGTACTATGATTCATACGGTGGATTCGTACTCAGCATATGACAGCGAAAAATTTTCACGATGAAGAATCGGATAGAATGAAAAAGCTGAGGAGACAGCTGTTGAACAAGGGTATGATTGGTCCAAGCTCTGTGTCCTCTCGTGGGACCCGATGGTGGCATATGCGGCCGTTTGATAATGGGAATCACAACCATGGTTTGGCAATGCCTTGGCTGCAAAAAGAGAGAGGGCGAGACTGACTAGATTTACATGAAGGAAACGTGACTCTCGTTGGGAGGCATCATATAAAGCTAGACAGAGTACAAAGGAAAATCACTCTCTTGTTGTATAGACTCATTACCTCTAAACTTACACATAGACTTGATACTGCATACTGAATGGACCAACTTGAACTTGTACCCTCTCATCCCGCCTGGTCCTACCCAGAAGGTGGACTCCGGGCCAACCTCGTCGTCCTGGGCAGCTTCAGCTCTATCATGGGTGGCCTGGGTTTGATGAATAGTATCGGTATCTATCAGGCATGGATCTCAACGCACCAACTATCTCACCTTAGTGAAAGCCAAATAAGCTGGATCTTTGGCATATACAACTTTCTCGTGTTTTTCTGTGGTATCCAGATTGGCCCGGTCTTCGACGCCAAAGGGCCCCGTCTCCTTATGCTTACGGGCTCAATCCTCCTCGTCCTCACCCTTGTCCTGGTAGGATTCTGTCAAGTGTACTGGCACTTCCTAGTGGTAATAGGTATCATTGGCGGAGTGGGAACCTCATTCATCTTCATCGTTCCTGTTGCCACTATCGGTCACTTCTTCAGTGTCCGCCGAGGTGGTGCAACTGGCTTAGCCATGTCTGGTGGCAGCATCGGCGGCGTGATCTTTCCATTGGTCTTGGAGTATCTAGCGCCTCAGATCGGATTCGCCTGGGCAACAAGAGTGATCGCACTTATTACCCTTATTCTCCTAATCCCAGGATGTGTCTTACTCAAAGCTCGTCTTCCGCCGAAGTCATCTGCCGCCACCTCACTGCTCCCCGACCTTAAGATCCTAAAGGACCCGGCCCTGGCCCTCACTACCCTCGGCGCGTTCTTCATCGAATGGGGCTTCTTCATCCCCCTCGAATACATCACATCATATTCCCTGACATACGGTATCTCCAGCCGCCTAGCCTACTTGATGGTAGTGTTCCTCAATGCCGGCTCATTCCCTGGTCGCTGGATACCAGGAATTCTGGCCGACCGAATCGGCCGGTTCGAGATGTTAACCTTGACGAATATCTTCTGCCTCATCGCGGTCTTAGGTGTCTGGATGCCGGCCAATGGAAACGTCGCTGCGACGGTTATATTTTCCGTGGTCTTTGGTATTGGATCGGGAAGTAACATTAGCCTCGTTCCGGTGTGCGTCGGCGAACTATGTCCCACCGAACAGTACGGACGGTTTTATACAACCGTTTATACGATTGTAAGCTTAGGGTATGTTCATGTCTCCTTCTCCTTCTCTGGTTGTATGAATACACTGCTGACTGGCTTAGGGCATTGACTGGAGTTCCTATCGCAGGGGAAATTATTCGTCGGTGTAATGGGGAGTACTGGGGATTGATAGCCTTTGCTGGGTGTGCTTACGCTGCAGGCTTAGTATGTTTTATCGGCGTGTTGTGGTTGAAGCGGACGAGGGGGAAGAGTACTGTGTAATGAGTGAAATGCCTGATGTAGATGATTGGTTAATAATACAATGCAAATTCATATTGGAAGTGTTGGGGTAAAGAGCATATCAACTGTGAAAGTATCTTGATTCCTTGAAGGTAGAATTGGTGCCCATGTACTTCTTTGGAAGGGTAGTATGTATGCTTTCCGGCCCGATGCGTTCGGGAAGCCGGCTTTCCTCAAGATCAGTCAGAGCGCTTCATCAGCTGTGATGTCTTACTGAGGGCATCAATTGCTGTTTTGTCTTAAATAGCCTTGCCGTGTAAAAGTCTGTCTATCAAGCCCGACAAGAGACTGTTCTACCTTATCCATTTTGAATGCAAGCTAGTTTCCTTGGTATTAACGAATTTGAACTGCGTACTATAGATTTTGGTATTGTAAAACACTAATAACTGCGCGGTAGTTGAAGCACCTTCTCGCTCACGTAATTCAAGATCATTTCTCGGCTGACGGGTGCAATTCGGGGCACCAGACACTCTCGCAGATACCTCTCCACGTCATACTCCACCGCATAGCCCATTCCTCCATGACTGAGAACTGCCCGTTCGCACGCCTTGAAAGCTGCTTCCGCGGCAAGGTATTTGGCGCTATTACACGCCACGCCCACAGAGTGGAACGGAATCGAATCGTCCGTTTTAGAAGCATCGTACAAGCGCGCCGCGTGGTATGTTGCCAGCTTAGCCGCTTCCAATTGCATATAAGCGTCTGCCAGTGGATGCGCAATTCCCTGGTTTTGCCCGATCGGCCTTCCGAAAACTACCCGGTCGCTTGCGTACTGAGCAGCGCGTTCTAAGGCAGCGTAGCCTAGACCCAACGCTTCGCCGGCTAGAAGACATCGCTCCGCATTCATGCCGTGGAGGATGATCTTGAATCCCTCGTTCTCTTGCCCGATTAGGGTATTTTCAGGGATCTCGTAGTTGTCGAAAAACACTTCGTTAGCGTCGACCGCACGGCCTCCCATCTTCTTGATTTTGCGCATATCCAGTCCAGGCCTGCTCCGGTCCAGGTCGATGCAGAATAATGATAGACCTTGGCTCGACTTTTTTACTTCCTCTAGAGGCGTTGTTCGCGCTAGGAGGATCATTTTTGAGGCGACCTGTGCACAAGTAATCCAGATCTTCTGGCCTGAGATTGAGTAGGTTTGCTTCGTCGGGTTCTTTGTGGCGAGGGTCTTCAGCTTTAACGTTTCCAAACCGGTGTTCGGCTCTGTCACGCCAAAGCATGTCCGCCAGGTGCCATTGATGATTTTAGGGATGGTCTCTTCGAGTTGTTGTTTGGTACCGAACTTCGCCAGAGGTTGCGTGGCATACACATTTGCATGAATAGATTGAGCCCCGGCCATTCCAGCACCGGATTGAGTGATGGTCTGCATCATCATCGTTGCTTCAGATATGCCTAGCCATTTATTAATATAATGTCACTGCATTGGATTCCTTCATTGGATGAACGTACCGAGCCCGGCTCCCCCGAGCTCTTCGGGTAGCGCAATCCCTAGCCATCCGTCCTTAGCCAACGCGGCATGGAAATCCTTGGGATCGCGTTCGTTTTGGTCACATTCTTGCCAGTATGTGTTAGGAAACTTGGCACAAATGGCTGAGATCGCCTCGCGAATGGTTAACTGCTCCTCGGTAAACCCTGTCAATTCCATCAACGGGCGTCGAGCGGAGGTGGAGAACCTTGACCGCGGCGTCGTCCATGATGCTATCGGGCTGCGTGGCAGCACTCTCCCAATAGCTGGACTGACTCTAGAGGATAGTGTTTTCTGAGCGCAATGTCGAGACATGACGAATGGATTTACAGGCTAAGTGATCGTTCGAGATGTGATTGGGAATTATAAATAAACGGTATGCGCGGCGCGAACCATGTGCCCGGCATAAACCCGCTCATCGACACGGCATATAACCGCCGAATAACCGCTTGACCCCACCGGCCCATCAGGCCGAGGTAGGTAACTATTAAATTGAAGTATCCATTGAAGGGCTGAGTTAAAACATAGATTTTGTCCGTCGACATAATCCTGTCTAGATAATTCTCATTAATCTATCCCAGAATGGCTCCCATGCGACCGCTATCTCAGGCGTTGGGTCTTCGGCTACCAGGCGCTCGCAACGTTTCAACCCAGGCCTCACCAAAGGGACCCCTCTCTGGCATCACTGTGGTCAGCCTTGAACAGGCTATTGCAGCTCCATTCTGTACGCGGCAGCTGGCGGATCTGGGGGCTCGCGTTATCAAAATCGAGCGGCCTGGTGTTGGAGACTTTGCACGTAATTACGACACTCGGGTCAACGGTCTTGCATCGCATTTCGTCTGGACAAATCGGTCGAAGGAAAGTCTCGCACTAGACCTTAAGAAGCCGCGCGATCATGGGGTCCTAATGCGCCTGCTCGGTAAAGCAGATGTCCTAGTTCAGAACTTGGCTCCCGGAGCCAGTGCACGACTAGGACTGTCGCATGAAGAGCTTAAGATAAAGCACCCCTCACTGATTGTGTGCAATATCTCTGGGTACGGACCAGATGGCCCCTATCGTGATAAGAAGGCCTATGACTTGCTTATCCAGAGCGAGGCAGGCATGCTCTCTGTTACAGGGACCGCTCAAGAGCCCGCTAAAGTAGGCATTTCCATCGCGGACATTTCTGCTGGAAGCTACGCGTACTCTAACATTTTGGCGGCTATCATTCAAAGGGGAAATGACCCCGAGAAACGTGGGTGTAATATCGATATCTCCATGTTGGAGAGCATGGTCGAATGGATGAGTTTTCCGCTGTACTATACCTACCAGAACGCACCAAGACCGACCCCCACAGGAGCCACACACGCTGCAGTCTACCCCTATGGGCCGTTTGAAACAGGGGATGGAAAATCAGTCATGCTTGGAATTCAGAATGAACGGGAATGGGTCAATTTCTGTGAGAAGGTTTTGTCTCTGCCTGACTTGGCGGCGGATGAACGGTTTGTCAACAACTCCCTTCGATCGCAGAACCGTGATGCACTTAAGGAAATTATTTGCGAGGCGTTCTCGTCTTTAACAGCGGAGAAAGTGGTTACCCTCTTGGATGAGGCCGCTATTGCCAATGGTAATGTCAACGACATGCAGGGTGTTTGGGAACATCCACAGCTGAAAGCGCGTGGTCGGTGGACTGAGGTTTCCACCCCGGCTGGGACGGTTCCAGCCTTGCTGCCACCGGGATTAACGCAAGGCGATCCTGGCAGATTCTCGGCTAGAATGGACGCAGTTCCGGATGTTGGAGAACATAATGCGGCGATCCTGGCGGAGTTGGGGATTGATGATGCGGGGAAGGATTCATAATGGACAAGGCTAGCAAGAAATGCCGCTCGGCGTATAGAAGTTACGCCGACGGACAGGTGCCAAGACCCATATAGCCGACTTGGCTCATGTACTTCGCTCCTCCCTCGTTGCTTCATCTCCCTTGTGCTCTTCTCATGCCAGCCGTGTGTATTCCTTTAACTCACAAGTATAAATCGTATTATAATATTATAATGACGCTTGAAGCCGACTCGGGTCGGTATCCGACTAGGAAGCGCGCCCGACAGGCGTGTCTTCATTGCAATCGGCGCCGTATCCGCTGTAATGTCCTTGAGACGCGGCCTTGTCACAACTGCGTCTCTATGAATGTTCCCTGTGAAGTGGGGGTATCCAAGCGAGGAAAGTAAGCTTGATCTACATATAATGGACCCATACTTGTACCGAGGAAGTACACATGCCAATATGTTCCAGGTATCCTCGCAAGAAGGCTTTACGACAGTTGGGCACTCCACAAGAGGGAGATTCCATAATCTCGGAATCGACTGTTTCCGCCGATAATAGTATTTTCCAGCCTGGTGATAGTTCGCTTGTGCATATAGATGCATCGGATTCTCCCGATCTACGCCATCGTCTGGGACAACGCGGCAGCAGTGTGACACATAGTCGGAACAGCTTTGGAGCTTCTTGGATATCACCTGGAGATACGACAACTGTGTCTCATCAGACCGTGTTCCTAGGAGAATCAAGTCCCCTGACGTGTGTTATTGACGAGGGGCGGCGGTCGCCTGAGAAAGGTCCGGCGAACGCTATGCAAAATACTCGTCTTCATTACCCCATCCCAGAAAGGCTGGACGCTAATAGTACGCGTGATGAAGCTCTCCGCGCACACAGGCGAAAGGTGCAAGAGCAGCTGAATGCTGACGGTGCATTCTCCTACCCCCCAACAGAAACTTGTGCCATACTACTGAGAGCCTACTTCACATGGTTCCACCCATGCTTTCCCATTTTGGACCGCTTAGCGGTCAAACAGTCATACGTCCGAGGCGATATCTCTCACCTTCTGCTGCAGTCGATGCTCTTCATAGGAGTTAGTCTTTGCACTGACGAAGACTTTGCACGCACAGAGTTCTCTGTTCGATATCGAGCTAAGTTCCTCTTTTATGGTCGGGCTAAGGCCATATATGATGCCGATTGGGAGCCGAACAAAACGACCAAGCTGCAGTCATTGTTCTTGCTAAGCTCCTGGCGCGGAGGCCCATCTGAAGAACGCGATACGCGGTTCTGGCTGGGAGTAGCTATCAGCCTGGCTCAAAAGCGTGGCATGCATATGATGTTGGTATCGGAACGATGAAACATTGTGGCGCTGCTGACTCTCCTAGGTCCAAACTACCCTTCCCGTCCGCGCGGGAAGAGAAATTATGGAAGCGAATATGGTGGGCCCTTTATGTGGGTATTTGCTGCACCCTCATCGTATAGCTACTCTAACATAAAGGAAGATACGCGACCAGCAGAGTGCAGCAGCCTTGGGTCTTCCGCCTCGGATACGAGACGAGGACTGCGATGTGGCAATGCTTGAGCCCAGCGATATCCGTGAAGACGAAACAGTTGATGATGCAAATGTGTTTGGAGGACAGAGAGACGAAGATATAGTCTATCCGGCGCAAATGGCCAAATTAGCCAGGATATGTATGTCCGCTACACTGCCTTTCTGGCGTCCACGCTAAGAAGACAGTGCGAACTATTGTCTCGACACAATACCTTCCTGTGCAGTCCGATACCGACGAATCATCGCGCACAAAGTTACAACAAACACTATGCGAATGGGAATCATGCTTGCCTGCAGCCCTGAAACTAGAAAGTGCAACGTCCCCGAAGGCAATGTTTTTGACCGGGTTGCTGCACATGACGTACAAGTATGTGGCTGGCGTCGCGGTCTTTCCTATGAAAGCTTTCTGACTTTTCAGTAACTTGTACATTCTCCTACACCGATCATCGTTCCTCAATTCTTCCAATTCTTCCGTGAATAAAGCAGGCCAGGTTGCACTGGATGCCGCAACTAGGAGTACCAGGATTATTGAGGACATGCTGTCTCACAACCTTGCCCAACATGGGCCTACCCATCTGTATGGTTCTTTTGCGCCTACGTGCTATTTCCCAGCCACATGCTAACGTGATAGAATCACCCATACATTTTCAACGCTGTGTATCCATACCATCCATTGTCGACGAACGTCCGGAACCGCTAGGAAGTTGGCAGAACACCGCGCAAAGCTCTGTCTTCTTGGGCTCCAGGAGCTACAGAAAACATGGGATATAGAAAATTGGGTACTAAATCTTTTCTTCCGGTGCCTGGATGATAGCACCGCGCGTACCCTCCGCTTGACAGACATTGTCACACCATCAGGCCAGCCAGTAAACCAGATTGAGACTACCGAGAAAAGTACCCATACAGATCAAGCTCAGGATCTGCCTACCCCGACTGAGGCCATGGATTCTATTCGTGATGACCCCACACTAGCACCTGCCCTACAACCGTCCCCGAGCATGGAGAATGCGGATATAACAGCGTCCAGTGAATGGTACGGATTGTTTAACTTTACTGATGATTTTACGGATGTCCTAGGGGCATCCTCACATCATGATTCACTCAACTTGCAAAACCTGGAATTTTTATACCGATTCCTATAACTTTGGCTTAGTGATTGATTCAAGGAAAAATTCGCCAACTTCGTGAACGAATCGTTCAACCCAAGACATTTCCCTGTGTATCTCTCACAGTAAATGTATCGACAGACTGGTCAACAGTGGGTTCTAGTAAGTCTATCACCTATGGAATGATTCGGGCTTTCCTGAATCGATCGAATGCGGTATACCACACTTCCCGCACATCTCTTTCCTCTTTAGCATCTCCCCATGCCTGATGCGCCTTGGTAAGATCCAGCGGTCTATCGAATTCAAATAGGGACATGAGGAAGCTAGGGGCATCTGGAATGCTTATGTTATTACCCAACAGATGTCCTGTCTGTAGGTTGTACTCCTTCTCCATCGCCAACCATTCATCCTGATGTTCATGAAGAAACGCTGTGGGATCCGGGCCGGGTCCGTTTATGGGTGCTACACCCTTCAGCCCGAAATACTGGCACATGATAGGCCATTTCACGGACCAGCTCGTCGACTGAGCCTCGTCCGCTATGTTGAAGCTCTGTCCCGCGCTTATTTCCGGGTGCAAACTAGCATGAATGGCGAACTGGGCGATGATGTCTTGGCTGCTGTCATTACTCTGGATTGTCCAACTTTTGGTTCCTGGAAAGACCACTTCCGCACCCTCACCATGGATCTTGCGATATAAACTGAGATACAGGGCAATCCATTGCGCGATATTGTATGCATTATTGTTCGGAACGAACCCAATGATGACATCGGGTCTTACATCGCAGTAAGTCCAGTTCTTGCCTTTGCATAGCCCTCTAAGGAGCTTGTGCTGATAGGTGTAGAATAATTGCGAACGATATGGCTCAGGAATTTCAGGATGAGTCTCCTTGAGCGGGACGTTGTCCTTGAAGGGAAATTGCTCAAAGAGATGCACACCGTACGCCTATATCGTCATGAGTCAATATCCCTTGATTACAGGAGACCAAGGTAGCGAACCCCATTCTACGCACCTTTATGCCTGTTGGCAAGACCAAAAACCGGAAGTTCGGGCACAGTTTCTCGATTGCGAGCACGGTCTTATTAAGCATATCAATGTTCACCTCGGTCTCCTTCTCCGGTTCGGGATCCATGGCATAAGCACAGAAATACACAACAGTTACCGTTTTTAGATGAGAGACCCGATCAATCAACTGCTGCTCGAGCGTCTCTTGGGTGCTATGGATAAGATCCAAGCCGGACACCAAATGCAGCTTATCTGTGACTGGCCATTGCGATATCTCTGGTTTGAGAGGACGATTCGTAAAAGCAGTGATATGATCAAATGCCTTAGGATCGGGATAATCAGAGGCAAGAGCGTTCACAAAACCCCATCCGTTAACTCCAGAGGCACCGAAGACAAGGGCATGTCCGTTTGTGGGGGTAGCAATGTCTCCCATTTTGGTGGATAGGACGTTTTGGGGTTTTTTGTAACTGGAGAATGCGTGTGAATCTTGGGAAAGTGAATGTGCGCTTTAAGCGAGGGGACGAAAATTACCCATCTCCGACACTGCAGTAGCTGACTCCAGCCTCTACTATAAGACTTCATATTATGAGCTATTCGTAGAAAGCTGATAGGACATCTTTGAACGCATCTCGCCCATTGTGGGGACTATGTGCATACAGCGTTACATCACGAGACTGGGGCCTCAAGACCCTGGACTTCCGAGCACACTGAAGAGTAGTGCCTGTTTTATCCGTTGGTGAATGAATCAATCTCTGGACCTTTAGAAGAGTTTGTAGGTAAGTATATCCATACTGTGAACCTATCAGAGTGGTGGCATCAAGATGACATGCATGATGCCTCTAAACGCACTCTGACCCACTTTATTCCAAGACGGTCTTGCTGACTGCGTCTAGCATCTCCAAGGCTTTTCCACCGTCTATGTCTTGTCTTTGACGTATAATCTTAGAACCATGGATCAAGCTTTTGGCCGCAAGGTCCATGAACTAGGGCATGCTATACTGTCAGTCATTGTATCAGATAACTGCACAATCTTCCGGGTGTGCTTAGCGAAGATTTTCTGGCTATGCTATGGTTAATGTTGAATAACATAATATTCATCACAGCGTTTGATCAGAGAGCTCAGGAAATAGTCCGATTTACCAAGGCAATTCAATTCGCTCCCGGAAAGGATCCGTCGAAGACAAAGACCACCATTTCTATCTTGAGGCCATCCGGGACTCCTCAGCTAGATATACTTTGGCCCACTCTTTACCCCAGACTCATTTACATCGGGGTTCTCATAAGCATTGTTATATACTCCGTACCCAAGGTACCAAGCGGATAGCGAAGGATAGCGGTGCATTGCCTCGGTGTCGAGACCCACAGATCTGAGCCCCATATCTCGTCTACCGGATATTAACGGCAATGATCTAAAGCTTACTCCGGCGTACACCCCAGGGTACATCCCGGGGATCCAATAATCCGGCCCTGATTTTTGAAATCGGCTTTCGGGTTTCATTCACCGAGATCAGCATCATGGTGATGGAGGTATTCTTCCATAGCATGTCTGTGACCAGGCCGGCGTGACATTATACTCCAATATTTTTACGCTGAATATTGCTGGTGACGCCATTCGCAGCGAGACAACGTGATACAGGAGCAGTTTTGAGCACCGAATTAACTCCGATTGCACCTGGCGCCATTGATCGTCCGATATTTGACCTTCGACGGGTGGCACGGACGGACTCCGTGTCGACCACAGACCGCCTTCACTTCTCTGAGACCGGCGCAGCTATGCAACGAGAGATTGCCCATGTCAATGACGTCCTGAGATGGAGGCCCCAGCCGTTGGGATGTGCATGTGCTCATCTGACGTCTGAGTTGGCAATGCGTCGGGATTGTGCTGCCAGAAGGGTGGGAAAGCTGACCAGAGCCATCTGGAATGGAATCCATCGAGCAAGGGGGATTGTGTACAAAAGTGGACCATTCTAGAACGTTGGTCTCCATTGAAAACTTTGGTTCATTGTGACATAATGAGAACGGGAATCTGCTTGTTATTCCCGACGTCGGGAATAGAGTGGAGCTTCCGCTATCAAAGTCCAAAATATCAACCATTGTTAGGGTTGACTCATTCCCGACCGTGGGATATTTTTCATTTCTATAAATGCATCCCCAATCATCTGCTGTGGTTGAAACCTCCCTTGTCTATATGAATTGACTTTAACATTCCGTGGTTGTTCTAGAAAAATGCCTGCCTCCTGTCCAGAGACCGAGGTTCTGCCTCAGTATAGCTTCACCGACGACTACAGCGAAGGAGCTCACCCACAATTACTTGAAGCGCTTCTGCGCTCAAATTCCACCCAACAACTTTCCTATGGCAATGATGAATACAGCAATGAAGCTCGCCGGTTAATCCGGTCTCGTCTACAAGCTACCGAAGATGAGGTAGACATCCACTTCGTGCCCAGCGGCACCTCCGCCAACCTGATCAGTATCGCCAGCTGTCTACGGCCCTACGAGGCAGTATTAACGGTAGACTCGGGCCACATCGTCGACAAAGAGGCCGGTGCCATTGAAGCCACCGGCCACAAGACCATCCTCGTGCCGGGCGTTCGAGGCAAAATGACCCCCGACAATCTAGACCATGTAGTGCGCCAGCACCAATGGTGCCCTCACAATGCTAAGCCACGTTTGGTGTATATCTCCAACGCCACCGAGCTGGGAACCGTCTATACCAAACGCGAACTCCAAGAACTGTCGGCCGTGTGCAAGCAGTGGAAGCTATTACTGCTTATGGACGGCGCCCGCCTCGGCGTCGCGCTCAGCGCACCGTCCAACGACGTAACCCTCCGAGATCTGGTCGACCTCCTCGACATTTTTTGGATCGGCGGTACTAAGATGGGCGCCCTCCTGGGAGAGGCAATTGTCGTGCGCTCCCATCTTGCCGAGGGCTTCGTTTTCCACTTGAAACAACGCGGAGCCTTGCTGGCCAAGGCGCGCATCATGGGCGTCCAATTTGCAGAGCTGTTCCGGGAGAACCTCTACTTTGATCTGGCGACCCATGCCAACACCATGGCGCAGCGCATCTCGGCCAACTTTGAAAAACTGGGCTATCCGTTGGCTGCGCCGACTGAAACAAATCAGGTATTTGTCACTTTGCCCACGGCGTTGGTGCGACAGCTGCAAGAGCGGTTCCGGTTTTATACCTGGGATCCGTTGGATGGGGAGCAGGCTGTGATGAGGTTTGTTACCTCTTGGGCGACGGAGCGTTGGAGGTGGATAAGTTGAATGCGTGGGTTCAGCAGTGGACGACGGTATGATGGCATGGCATTTCTTTGAGCGAGTTTTGCATGTTCTCTTTTCTTGATGCTGCATTTTCTTGTTGGGAGCGCATTTGAGCGATATAGATTTTAATATGACTAATTTCTTCATGACTGAATTTGGTGTGTATGAGCTGCCACTATTACTGAAGGATTATATAATTGTATTATAGTATTTTCCTCCGGCTTTGAGGATTATAACAGATCCTAGAGGTGTGAAAGGGCTATTCCTTAGAACTAGATAAGAGTGGAAATAAACCAAGTAAACGAAAAGTTAGCCGCGTTATCTTCGGAGTGAAGAACTAGAGATATATAGTTTTTCAGTTGCATAGTAGCAAGGGAATTACGCGGGGAATATCTACCAGACAAATAGAATACAAGGAAAGACTGAAGTTCAGCATTTGTATTGCCAGATCAGTCCCCAGGTCCTAACTATACTTATCGATATCATTCTTCTTCTCAGCATTTGTTACGCTTGCCAAGCGGGCCTGAACGTCTCGGCAAAAGGGGAGTGTTAACATGAGCAAGTTACGTCGTCAGGACTTGGAGGCCTAAAGGTTCCTATGGATTTGAGACTACGATCAACGCAGCTACTAGATCATGAATCGTGCTAGACACAGCCGAGATGGTGAGTTGGCGCAAGCGAATATCTCAGGCCCCAATCCTTCCACCAATCTAACGACAGTCAATATCTTATCTACCTCCAGCATTGGCCGGCGCCTCTTCGGATATGCAGCTAATCCGCCGCTAAAAATGACACGGGCTGCTACCTCCTTGGCGGAGAATGCTCCCTACGGATTCATTATCCCGGGGTAGTATACCAGTAGGAATCATAGCATCTTCGACCTAGCGCGGGAGCCCGGAAAAGTGAACCCCAATTAGGTACTTAATCTAATACACAGGGCATAGTAGCGCCATGATCGGTAAATCCTTCTGCCGAGTCAATTGTTCGTTTGAGTCCAAGAAAGGAAGCTATAGATTAACCACCTATGAGCCCAGAGTCGCATGTTGATCATCTTCCGTCAGCCATATGGTATCCTGTTCTTGAACTTGCGTGAGATGTTTGACTGGTTGAAATATGTTCAATGCTTCATCAAAATGGATCTTCATCTGCAATCATGGACTCCACATATCAGTGCAAGGAATAATGGCAAAACTTGAGGATTATGTATGATTCGGCTAGGATATATATAATTTTGCTACTCAGGTAGAAGGTGGTTTTCTGCACCTCGTCCATCTATATTGCGCGCCAGATCATATGACACCGGACAAAGGGTTTCTTCTTGGTCGTCTCATAAACCAAATATTGTGAGTGAAATGACTTATGGCATTCTTACTATAGAAACGTATGCAGCGAAACCTCTTCCCAAGTCACCTGACTTGTGAGGTTCGGACCGAAGGGGAAGGCGGTCCTTCAGACCTCGAACCATGAACTTGCGACCGTGGAAAGGGGGTTTCGGCTTGGATGCTGCAGGGTCAATATATATACCGAAATGGATTTTTCTGATGAAAGAAAAACTACTATATAGTGAGACCGTGGCTTATATTCTGTATGAATTTTAAGATTCAAAAAAAAATCGTTATTCATCGAGGCATTGTGATTGAAACTACGGCCTTGCGAATTATCACGCGATTTAAGGGTGAAACTCGGAGCGTGTTCAAATTATTTTGCCGGATGCTTCGGTGTGCTTGATCGGGATTCAGGGCCGACGTGACTAATGGGGATTGTGGGATTACTCATCTTTCCCGACATTCCCGACACAGAAACCCACGCTACCTATCAAATACTCCCGACAGATCTACAGAATGCCAATGAGATACTCCGATAATGCGTCTGTCGATATCCTGTGATGCTTGTCGGTCAGTTGTGATAAGATAACACCCCCCCAATTGAGTAAATTAGTAACCATCTTGCAGGCAATCAAAGGTCAAGTGTGTCCATGACGGTCACCCTCCCTGCCGGCGGTGTCAACGCCTCAATCGACAGTCCTGTGTACTCACAGACCCGCGGTCGTCACCATTGCGCCCTAGACGAGATTCATTGCGTGTTCAGTCAAAGGCAAGACCAACATCTAGATCGGGAGCAGAAAGCTGCCCGGTGAACGGAAGCAATGGCAGGCAGTGGTGCCCAGTTGCCACATCTTCCAACCCCATTGCTTCAATCCCCTCGTCCGTTCTCATCAGTGCCTGTGATATCTATCGCAAAAAGTTTCCTGTAGCCAACTTCCTTCATTATCCGTCTCTGATTGCTGAAATCTCCACCAATCCCTCGTCGGTGGATTCAGTATTCGTGGCTTCATTGCTCGCCCTATGTGCACGATTCCTGCCGGGGCATCAGTTGCAACCTGGAGAGGTATACGCCGAGTATGCGCGGGTGCAGTTAGCTCATCGGGCCTTTGAAGGTCCTTCTCTTTACTTGGCACAGTCTTTGGTGATAGTCTCATTATACGAATGGGGGTCAGGCCGCCCTTATAAGGCGTGGATGTACAGCGGTAGGTAGTATATAACTTACACATTCAGTTGTGTTGAAGACTGCTCACACACATGAGAAGGAATGGCCACATACATGATTCAATCGCTCCTGAAGACTGCAGACGACAGCATGGAACACAATCCAGATGAGTTTCATTCCTCCCAGATTCAATACGAACAGCTGGTCCGCACGTACTGGTGCTGCTTCGCCCAAGACTGCGAGTTGAGCTCGGGTGCCCGTCAACACTTCGCCCTATCTTTTCGCCAGATATCGGTACCACTGCCCATTGGCGACCATGATTTCAACTTTGGTCGACGAGCATCTCGTCGGCTGATGCCTGCTAATCTCACCCGAGACTCCCCTCTTTCCGCTGCCATGACCATCGATCATGGCTTAACGATCGTCACGCGCGGTTTTGACATCTTTGTGCGTATCCTGCGGTTTGCGAACGAAAGCCGTCGTGGCCGGACATCATCATCGTTGAATACCGCGCTATCGCCGCAGAAAACGTGGGAAAGTCTTAAGGAGGAACTGGATGAATGGCGATCCCTGCAGGATGTGACAGTCCGGTATCCAACTACCAGTGCCCAAGCTCATGTGGCTCTGGGGTACGGGGAGCTTTTCGCCTACATCAACCTGGTTTATTTCATGAGGCACGCCTGATTATTCAATAATCCGACCCCTGATAAAGAGGCTAACTGAGTCGTCTAGCATCCTCTTTCTTCATCGCGACCGGGTGCTATCGAGCTTGAAACTTCTGCATGGCCCGAATCATGATCCGCGAGTCGCAACAAACTTGGAAGAATCCACCTGGTGCGAGGCCGCGATTGAAGAGCTGTTTGAAGCGGCCCAGAACATAGGTGGCATCCTGTCCGCCCTCGAAGCCTCCGGTGCGTCAGTAATTACTCCATACGCAGGATTTAGTGTCTTTGTTGCCGCTCATATCAATATGTATGGCACTGTGTCGCCACGAGGTTACCCAGGGGGTCAAGAACGGGCTGAGCGAGAGAAAAGAGGGAACTTCGCATATCTGGAAAGACTTTGTGACTTCTGGCCAGTTGGCCATAGCTGGGTATATCTATGTCAGCTCTCTCGTATCCTTAATAAACTGACCGTTAATAGTGGCGGACTGTGCAAGAGGCCAACAAATTTTACGAAACTGCAAAGAGTAACCACGAGCACACAGTTTCCGGCGACCGCCCGGGCCACCTTACTCTAGCCAGCACACTAGACGAGTATGGTGATATTCGCTGTTCACGCCCGCGCCATGACGTATCTATAACGCGTAGGCGAGATGTATCAGGGAGGGATGCTGCGGTGCCGCAGAATCATGGACCAACAGGTTGTCCAGCCCATGCGAGCATCACCTTTAACGACCAGGTCATGCTGGATCCACATGAGCTCGAGACGGAAATGATGCAATGGCCGTTTATCGACGAAACGTGGTCATCCGGGTTTGATACTGGATTTGATGCTGCATGGCCGAACCCGGGCTAGCCGATAAAAGGTCAAAGCTGCAGTTAGTCGCAGACCTGCATCAAGGACGACTGGCGTCTGCTTTGTAGAAACGACTGTCTCATGTCACCTTGCGCCCTGAAATAGTTCCCGATCCACCATGAGTGTGAAACAGGCCTTGGGTTGGCACCTTTAATATCGCAGTTCCGGATGTAACAGACGAGAATTGCGACAGAAAAAGCAAGTCCCAAGGCTGCAGACCCTTTGCCGGGGTCTGGTGGGTCATTGACAGCAGTGAGGAATTAAACGTGCATAATCAACAGGGATGTTTATTCTGGGCCCATGCACCTAGTGAGTGGTGTGTGACGCCGGCGCGCCAGAGGTGGCGCTCTTTGTCAAATATCCAGTACAGCTAGATTTTCCAACAACGGTACGGGGATAATCAAATGCCACGTCAATTAAGATAAATGCATCTCATCGTAACTAGCTAGACACACTAGTTGCGGCCTCGGTCTCTACCAACTGCCATGAACATGTCAGTGGGAGAGCAATACTACATGTCTAGGCCAACTCCGCCTCAATAATTCCTTGTCCATCTCCCTCACGGGCCCAGAACTTAGTCACTTTCAGACCGGCGGACTCCAATAAGTTTGTGAATCGCTGGCGCGTGCGCTCCAGTCCGGAGCAGAATACCATAACTGCAAGATCGGTCATTGCCTCGAGTGCTCGCGCGTTCTCATCCGGGATAATATACTCCTCCAGAAGCACCTTTGAGTAGCCGCGTTCCATGGCAGGAGCGAGATTCTTGATGATGAGACGTGCCTTATCGTCCGTCCAGTCGTGGAAGATGTTTCGGAAATAGTAGACACGGGCACCTTTCATCGACTTTCGTCAGTGACCACATGGTATTTGGGAATGGGCACACATTTACCTTTGATCGGCTGTTCTTGAGCGAAGAAATCATATCCAACAGCGTCAATGCCGTTGCCCTCAAGATCGAGTGCTGACCGTGCCTCCTCAATCACCACGGGCAGCTCCTCTAGTATCAACTTACCGGGTGCGTCAGGGAACCGTTGCTTGAAGCCGAGCAAGTCATGTCCGCGACCACCCCCGATATCGACTAGGAGGGGTCCATCTGAGTCTTTGTGAGCACTAGCTAGGATCCAATCGGGGATAGGAAACCAGTCCGCCCAGTGAGGACGATCAGCACGCTGCCCTTCCATGAAGGCATTGACACGGGTGAGGGCGGCGGGTTTCTCGCAGAGCCAGGCAAAGCTATCCTGCTGGAAGTTGTGCGCGAATTGAAGCGGAGCAAATAAGGGGTCATCGGGATTCTTGTATCCGATGACTTGGAGGTACTCGGGAACTTTCTGGATGCCAGGAAGGAATTCGAGGAAGCTTTTATTCTGTTAATTAGTAATGCTTAAGTCGAAGAGATACAGGGTGTTAGTGATACATACAGGGACTCAACGATACCAATTGATGTCCGCTGGGTCATTTCCTTGGAGAGGGCCGTAGAGAGGTATTCACATGGTCTAATATCGGCCTTAACGAGAAGACAGCGGAGTTGATTCCGGACGAGAAGGTGTCGGATATCAGAAAAGGATCAGTATGTGCATTCATTGCCTGGGTTACCTACATCTGCATGGTGTGGGCCTTCAAGGGCGTGCTTGTCTTTCTCTACAACCGGCTCACGTATGTTGCACTGTGGAATAGCCTCAACTAAGTGATAATGCTTACAACACTAGGATGGGACTTGCGCAACATCGATTGACAAGGATAGTGGGGATCATTACAGTCGGCACGTTTCTCATATCAATTTTCTTTCACCTGTTCGACTGCATGCCGATACACAAGAACTGGCAGGTTAAACCATATGCTGGAGGTAAGTTAGCCTGCTTACACGGAATCAAGCATTGCGTCCGGCTTATTATAATCCAATAGACAAATGTACATTACGCCCATTGAACTATATCCTCATCGAGGCTATCAGTGTTGTGTATGTTGTTATCCTCCCCCTGGACATCCTCATTCCTCACAAACAAGAAATGATTAATCCCTTCTTTGTAGGAATGATCTGGCAATCATGTGTGTCCCGATCCCACTCATTCTGCATGCCCAAATCCCCCTCTCCCAAAAGATTGTTCTCGTCGCTCTATTCTCCTCCGGTATCTTCGTCATGATCTGCGCTGTTCTTCGTGCCTATCTCTCCGTCCGAGACATCAATCACCTTTCCACCGCACTCGGCTGGGCGTCGCGTGAGGGATTCGTATCAGCATTCATCGTCTGCGCACCAGGAATCAAGCCACTCTTTACGCGAATCGGATGGTTCAAGTCGTACGGGTCCTCGAATAACAACGGCAACAACTATGCCTCGACCCACAAATCACGGATGTCGGGATTCGCCTCCCATCAAAGCCGAGAGTTCAACACGCTCAATTCTACAAGCGAGGCTCATCCGTACGAGATGTCCTCCAGGGCCTGGGTTGGCCGAAGACGGGATTCAACCGGTGAAAGCCAGGAGCATATTATTGAAGCTATGCCACATAAGCCTGGCGACAGTCCTGAACATGGAATCGTGGTGACGACGAATGTTACGCTGGCTCATGAGGTCTGCCCTCCGCGGATGCAATCGCCTGAACCGCGTAGAACCTGATGGCCGTCGTTTGCTGGGTATAAATGCTGATTTGGAAACGTTCCTTTCCTTTATACTTCTTCTATACTTATATTTCTTTAATATTCATTGGTCGGTAATGGCTATCTGTTAGTGCTTCTATGAAAAGCCATGATACACTCTTCGCAATTGGGTGGGATACATGTATACTACAAGTCTCGGAATACTATCCAGGGGGTATGTGATGAACCGAGATGCAACTACTGTGGGAGAGTATGTTGTCGGCGCGTTTTAAGCGATTCAATTCATAAACACGTTAACATTAGTAGTTCTTTGTGTGTAACCATCACTACGAAGGATATGACAGACCAGCCATGATATCACAAACTATCACTCCGCTCGCTGCGCCGCGCCGCACTGACGTTCCACGTCCGAGTCTCCCGGATCATTCCTGCTTGACTCGACTGACTATCAGCATCCCATGCGCGCGACGCTGAGATTGTGGTCATGTTCCCCTGGCCAGATCCGATGGGGACGAGCTCATGATGGCTGTGCGAGTGTGAGTGAGTGGGATCCGTGTGCCGCGACTGATCGTCCTGGCCCTCGGACCGGGGGTTGGACGCTTTGGCGGACGTGTGCTGATACTCCACACCCTGGATGCGCAGGCCGTTTGACTTGAGCTGATTCAGGAACGGTTTCAGCTGACCCCAGCAGGCGGTGACGATACTCGCGCACTGGACCGTCTCGACGGCAATGGCCACCCCGTAGTCGTCAAAGCTTCGATCGGGGGAGTTGGCGACGTCGTGGATCAAGACGAGCTGGGCAATGGATGGGAGAATGACCCTTTCGACAGACGGGCAGGATTAGCAATGGTGCCCAATTGTCACTATTCTGGAAACGGAGTCACTCACAGAATACGGGACAGGAAGATCGTGGCAAACACTATCTTTTTCTTGACCGACGCTTGGATACGACTGATCAACACCAGCGCCTGGACGATGATGAAGATATCGGTCACGATGTTGGAGGCGCAGAAGTAGTACTGCCACGCGTTCTATCCACCAGCGTCAGTAGGTGTCTCGACTGGCGTGCCATGTCGGGGAGGTATACAAGATCAATGCATGAGCCGCTAGTATCCCAGGGTCGCGAGGCTTGGCACTGAAAGGCGCTGCCAAAGAGCGCGACAACCGCCCAGACGGTCAAGAGAACTTGCAATATGGTGGCATGAAAATGGTCTCTCGATACCGGTGTCAGGTTCCGGATAAACACAGACAACGATAGTTTCGAAAAATAGAGACTCAGAGTAAACACCAAGAATCCTGCGTATTGTGCCTGTTTGACAGACAAGATCCAATCAGTTCTGGCTCTTCCTCCGTTCGCTAGCGACTGCAACCGATTCTGGTCTAAAGCACACCTTCTGAATTGCTTCCCAATGCAAAGCATCAATGTCCCCGACGTGATCGCCATAGCCGTTGTGTACGGCGATGGACATACTGATCGATCCTCCCATGGCGAATAGCTATCTCACGCAGCAAGAATATGTTAGCTCGATGCCGTGACTGGTCAACGGCAAGTCCGTCAGACGTACCAGCGATACCATAATCAAATAATCGTCGCTGGTGAAGCGATGGAACATCCATAGTTTCGTTCCCAGCCTTGTGAGGACGCTCAGGACGGCGACCACGAGAAGGAACCAGTTGACTACATTGAGAATGGGGGCTCTGCGATCTGGATCATGGAGAAAGCGACCCATGGATGCGATTCCAGACGATCTGGAGACCTCAAAAGTGTCGTCAAGGGCGGGTGGATCACATTGACCGAGGGGTGATTACTAGTACTGTGGGAGGGTGAGCGTCTCCGGATTACTTGTATCTGTGGTTTTGCGCATCCGCCACAGTGTGATTGCCCTCAGGCGCATAATCCTTCACTTCCCCCGTCCGCCGAGAAAAAAGCATTATGGGGTCGGTGAGATTTTGGGGTCATATCATTGATTGCTAGGCAACAGTGTGCAGCAGGGGTGATATTTGACGGCAGACATTCGGTGATTAGGTGGTTGTGTCGATATTGGCTTCTGAGTAAGAAAGTGATAGAGTTTGATGGGTTGGGGATGGTTTCGCCGTCGCGTGAGCTGCCACTGCCGAGTTCCTGAACGGATGTCACCCTCAATTAATTCGACCCACGGCGGGCACTCCCGACTGCTTTACCACGGGGCAACTCGGAGCGTGCGTTAAGGTTGGTTACATTGGAGGAACGGGCCAAGACGAATGGCGTGAAATGGGGTTCGGGCTGAACTTTAGGTAATCTCTGCCCGTGACCCGAAAGGCTTATCGAGCCTTATTTTTCTATGGACTGTGTGTCTGGATGGCGGCAAGATGCATCTTCTTTCAGATTACCAGTAGATCCAAATTCAACCACCAACAAAGTACGGCATGTTTTCTTTTTTCTTTTTTTTGGATCGAATGGCACGTTTGATCCGAGAAAATGTCTCGACCCCTCGTGCCGGACAGGGATTGAAATTGGTTGTTTAGCGTGACAGGGATTCTGGCCAGTGAACGTGGTCTGGCCGTTGGCCCTCGCAAGGATGATTATCAACTCATTCATCTTAATCCTGGCCTGGGAATCAGAATTTTCCACACCGGCGCACACTAGTGGCCTTGCAGCATAAGGTCCGAGTAACCTGCGACATTCCAAGTCCACCCCCAAATTAATCCCCCCTAACAGTGAATGTCACCCTGATTGTGTTGCGAGGGAGAATAAATCATGGCCGCAACATCTCTCCCATGAAAAAACCCGAATCTTCTCCTCCTGTTCGTCCTGTCCACCGTGGTAAGTGACCTGTCCCAAACACTTCCTTCGTGCCTTAATATCCATCTGTTATATGTCCGAGGTCTATCATTCAACCCAATCGCAATCGCTCATGCACGGATCAATTGCTCTATCACATGGACTAACCCGATTCATCCGATCCTTTGGTAGATTCGTCTCATGGTGAAACCCAGTCACAATGGCATCGTATGAATTGAAAAACCAAGTATCCGCCAATAACGAGGTCCGCATCTCGGGTGGCTATTCGACAAAGGATCGCGACAATGCTGAGCTCGCGCGCCTGGGAAAGAAACCGGTTCTGAAGGTGTGTCTGCAACTTCGGAAAGGCAAATATGCTGTGGAAAGTATACTAACGATCGCCTCCGATCGCTAGAGAAACTTCGGGATCTTGTCGAGTCTCGGCTTCAGCTGTACCATTCTCGCCACCTGGGAGGGTCTTTTTGGGTAAGTCTCATGTCTCCTGCACAACGGATGGTGAATACTAACGCGCGCACTCTAGTACCTTCCTCATCCCTCTGCAAAAGTTCGCACCTCCTTCTTTCCCCGGTCCGTTGCTATTGAGCGCGATATACTAAGATGATATCAGTGGAGGTCCAGCGGGCGCGGTCTACTCGTTCATCTTCGCGTGGACGGGAACAGCATGTTCCTTCACAGTGCTTTCGGAGCTGGCTTCGATGTGAGTCAATTTCACTTGAGGTCAATTGCGTCAGGGACTAAGGCGCTGATGATTTCTAGGGCACCAACGTCCGGAGGGCAATACCACTGGTGCGCGATGCTTTCCCCACCGAGGGTCATGAAATGTCTGAGTTACATCACCGGTAAGTGTCCCATCCTTTCTGCGTCGATAACACTCACAAAGGCTAATTGTCAATTTACACAGGTTGGGTCACCACCATTGGCTGGATGTCTGCTTTTACCAGTGCCAGCTTCTTGGCTGGGACGGAAATTCAGGGCGTCGTGACCCTTGCGCACGAACACTATGATCCCAAGCCATGGCAAGGCACCCTGATCATGTGGGCAGCGATTTGTTTAGCCCTGGCAATCAACATCGTCGGCGGAAAGTTGCTTCCTAGATTTGAGACCCTTGTCCTGGTCGTTCATATCCTGGGATATTTTGCGATCCTGATCCCGTTGACGTACATGGCCGACCACAAGTCAAAAAACGAGGTCTTCAAGGAGTTCGTAAACAGCGGCGGTTTTCCCACGGACGGGCTAGCGTTTTTCGTCGGAATGACTGGGTGTGTTTTTGCTTTCGCGGGTGGTGATGCAGCGGTCCACGTATGTCCTTGAGTGTTTTGGAGTGGAAATAGGAAGGCTAACGATGGCAGATGGCTGAAGAAGTCGCAAATGCCACGGTCGCGATCCCTCGCGCGGTTCTTCTCAGTGTTCTGATCAACGGCACCCTTGGGTTTACCATGCTGATCGCCACTCTTTTCTGCATGGGGGACATCGACAAGGCCCTCAATACGCCCACCGGGTATCCCTTCATTGAAATCTTCTACCAGGCCACTGACTCCGTTCCGGGGGCGCTTGGCATGAGTTCGGTCCTGCTCATCATTGCCGTCTGCTCAGTCATTGGTATGCTGGCGGCCACCTCGCGACAGTTTTGGTCGTTCGCCAGAGATCGCGCGGTGCCCGGTTGGCGCTTGTGGAGCAAGGTATGTTTGATGCCGACAAATCAGTCGCCTCGATGATCCACCCCCGCTGACCTTTTCTCTGATTAGGTTTCGTCGAGGACATACACTCCGACCTATTCCATTCTGCTCACCATGACCGTCGCATGTCTGCTGGGACTCGTCAACATTGGATCTGATGTTGCCCTGAACGGTATCATCTCCATGGCGGTCTCCGGCATTTATCTTTCCTACCTGATCGTCGCCTCGCTTCTCCTCTACCGTCGTTGCACCGGCCAGATTTCTCTGTACAACGACGGGGAGGACGTGCTGGTCAACGTACCGGGCGCGAAGCTGATGTGGGGGCCCTTCCACGTCCGAGGCATCTTCGGTACCTTGATCAATGGCTACGCCGTCATCTACATGACCATTGTAGTATTTTTCAGCTTCTGGCCCACCCAGATGTCCGTCGACAAAACCACGATGAACTTCAGTGTGGTCGGCACGATCGGGACGGTTATCCTGGCGTTGATCTACTATGTCTTCCGGGCTCGGCATGTGTACACAGGGCCCGTCGTCGAGCTGCATCGGTGATAAGGCTATTCTTGGAGGATCGGATGTACACAAGTTGCAGTGAAATAACACCTTCTCTGCTTGTCTTAATATGATGCCCAAAACTGATTTCCAGTCTGTCTTACATTTCAAAGGAATCACTCCTATCACGAGATACGAGGAAAAATTGAATATAATACGTCTTGTTCATTAGTTCTTACCTTTCTCTCTTCCGTTATATGATTCTCTCTTTTATATTTGTGCATGTATTTTACTACTTCACACCTCGGCCAGCACCGGTGGGTGCATACCCGTGGTACGATCCGCTACTAGTATATATATCCGGGTACTACATTGTACCCATATTCCAGCAACCTTAGAAATTAGAGAACCCAATATAATAAGTTAACATTAACCAACGGAATTCAGCCGGATCTGCATACCCCCTGTCAATCAACAAAAGGTGTCTAATGCAAGCTATCTGCGCCGAAGACGCAGGAAAGCAAATACAAAACAAAGCAAACTCTAAAACCTCGTATTTGCATCTGGTTCCAAACATTGCGATCGACATTCATGCACACATGCGACGGAGTAGATCGAGCTACAAAACACGACGATCCCCCTCTCGTTCATGCATGCATGTAGGTATAATAACGTGCCATCTTTCTCAACAGATTTTCCCCACCAAACTTTGTCAAGTCAAGCGACGAACCATGGAGAACCACAATACCGCATCCCTAGTCCAACCAGAGAACTCACTACAAAGAACAATCAACGAAGAAACGTTATGGCTATCTACCGACGAGAACGGCCGAACGACAGTCCACCTGAGCTCGCGATCCCATCCCCCAAGCTTGAATGCGATTAGACTCCCATCGGGAGTAGAGGAGGGACCCCCGAATAGGACTGCGTGGCTACCGCCGAACTCGGCGGATGATTCCTACCGTCTGGGGTTGGTTAATTTGCTGGTTGAAAGTGGAGCGAAGCTGGGGGTTGCTGATGGCGTGGATGTCGGTATTCGGGGTGCTGATAACGTGTGGACGGCCATTTTGCAGGATGATTATCGGCCGCTCTTGAATCTGCTATTTGGGGGTGATTTCAAGGTCAGCAATGAGGACTTTCGCGTGTGGGAATTGCTGAATACGGCATCGGTACATGGCCATGAGGAGATTGTGAGGTTTCTGATCGAGCGAGGTGCTGATGTTGGTGTTTCATGTGAGCATGAGTGGACGCCGTTGCATTCCGCGTCGAGCCACGGACACGCGGAGATCGTTAAACTACTTCTTGAGAACGGGGCCGAGGCAACTATAGTGGAGATGACGGGTGGACTCCGCTGGCCTTGGCGTCTAATAAAGGACACGCACATGTTGTCCGACTACTGCTTGACCAAGGCGCAGTGGTCAGTGTGAACGTTGCGAACGGCTCCGGGGTCACACCGTTGCATATGACCTCTAATCAAGGCCATACGGAGCTCGTTCAGCTCCTTCTGGACCACGGGGCCAATGTATCTGCTGTTGATAGTAGGGGCTGGACCGCACTAGATCTGGCATGTTACGGTGGGCATATTGAGATTGTGAGATTACTGATTGATAATGGTGCTGATTTAGCTGGGGCCGATGAGAACGGCTGTACGCCGCTGCATTCTGCCGCCGAGAATGGCCAGCTTGAGGTGGTTGAGCTTCTGTTGGCTCGGGGCGCGGATATAAATGCTGTGGATAATGATGGACATCCGCCTATTCGTTGTGCTTCGGAGAACGGCCATTGGGAGGTTGTTCGGGTTTTGGTCGAAAAAGGGGCTTGAGGGGTCCACCATGTTCGAGAACAACGCTGTCAGCTGCACTCATCCTCATCTTGTGACGATCGTACGATGCTTTTCTGCTATGGTTTGTTTTCAAGTTACATCCAATGTCGGTCAATTTCTGTGTATCCGTTGTCATTTGGTTGAGCCAGTTAGCAGCCGACTAGTACGATGTTTTACCCGATGTCACGACGAACAATGGTGACGTGAGTCTCATGGTACGGACTTGAACATGTTAACTTCAGTGGTCATTCACCGGCTCGACATATTGACAGCATCGTTCAGTGTGTGTCGTCCATCATAGTCCGCGTCAGTCTCGGAAGATATCTGACTATAGTCCGATCTTGATCCGATATGCTGATCGTTTCCGTATCAACCGGCCCATATCTCCGTCGGGCTGTGATAGTGGATTATTCATTAATACTCATAATTCAGTGAGTACGGAGTCACTGGGCTTACAGCTCCGGGGGAGACGGGCGTCGGAACTGTCCTGACCCCGGCACTAATTTCTGACCCCCCGGGAGCTGTAACCCCGGAGTCACTATCTTCAACCATATGGCTTTTGTTCCCAGAGTTCAGCCATGCAAACACCCGATGAGGCGTTATACTGAGGCGGGACGTGACGAGAGAGGACCAAAACTGTCTACTGTATCTGTACATATCGTCTCAACTATGCCAATTGCTGCAGATGCGATTCACTCAATGGAGTGTGGATATATGTTCCCGAAACACCATCTATCAATAATATACAAAATAGATATTGCACAATTTAACGTGAACATTCACGGCTCATCCCCCCTCACGCCCGGAGTGGGATAGCTGGGCCCATACGCAATATGCTCCAAGCGGATAGACTCAGCCGTCTCCCTCCGACTGTGCCGGATGATCTCCCGCGTACTGGACTGGTGCGAGTGGAGCCGGTCGATACTTTCCGGCAGTGAAACGGTCGACTTATTATCGGTCGCGACATTGGTAGCAGCCTGCTCGGCAGCCAGGGCCGCTTTGCAGCGATGCCACATGGCAAAGGGCACGATAGCCACACAGGCGATCCACCACGAGAACATGATCGGGAGGGCGCGATGCAGCTGGTGCTCGCATCCGTCGCTCCAGATCTGGACGAGGACCTGGTACAGCTCGTGCGCGGGGAGGGCATATCCCCAGCGATAGACCCGGGACTCAGTTCGAAGGGACTGATCGTACTGGCGACGTTGATTATGGCCCAGGTTAGGATGCAAAAGGGGAGGAATTGCATCGGGATAAACGCGGTGATGATGTCGACGATAAGGAAGTTGATGTGCATGTACAACCAGATACTCATCCAGGAGAGCACGAACTGATTGCTATTGACGTCCCACGATTCTCTGTACGCCCAGATATATCCGGCCATGCATAGCGATCCGATGAAGGTGTAGGCGAGAGAGACGCACATGCGGAGGAGGCCGTTGCGTTTCGGGCCAAGCTTGGTGTAGAGGTGGAACTGCGCCGAGATGCCGTTCAGGGCCATCATGAAGAAGAATTGTTGGATGATCGGCATCACCATTGACACGGTGTTGTATAATACTCGGCCGCCTTGATTGGTGACCTTGATGTTGATTTCGGTGGCTTGGATAGGGTTGAGGAAGGCTTGTAGGCTTCCTGGGTTCTTCGACAGGGGTGCTGTGGCGAGGACGCTCGATGCGTTGCGGGCGTAGTAGGCCGACTTGGTTACTTGTACCAGACTCATGATGCTGGCGTAGATGGCACTCTGTGAAAAGGCCGGGTAGCGTGCTCCGTTCCAGATGTACGTTAAGGAAGTTCGGTTGCCATTGCCCGTGGCCAAGGCAGCGGATAGGTTCGCCGAGGCCCCGGGATGGGCATACACTGCGCCCCAATAGTCGCCTTTACAGACAGCAGTCTTGACGTCTTTTGGAGTCGGATATTCGCTGGCGGGTGATTGTACAAGTGAAGGGAATTCGTCACTGCGCAGTATGCCGTACGCATCGACCACCGACTGGCCGACCACGTCTCCGTCGTAGTCGACGTACAGCATCTTCATGCTGTGGAAACGGGTGCTGTCGCGATACTGGGTCCCATATAGGTAGCACATATTACACAGGAACAGCAGCTGTAAGAGGGCAAAACTGATGCCCAGGGCGATCAGGAAGTTCTTGCGCATGTCTTTGAAGGATCCACCCGCTGGCGAGGGTGAGGGCGCTGCCATGGCGGAGGGTCGTATGTACAATTATACTTTGCAAGTTCAGGTGGATGAGGAGTGCTACTTATTGTTCTGGAAGCTTTTTTCCCCATCTCCCCTTAGCTCTTTAGATTTTTACAGCTCAAAACTTAGAGTTCCATCTATTACACCATGGTTTTTGGGCTGAGATAGGGTTCCACTGACTATGTACAGGGCAAGCCAATCAGAGACACTGATAATCATGACTAAGCGGAAGAGACGTCCTCGTAAAAAAGGGGCATCTCAAATAGTGATGCCAATAGTGGATGCTCGTGCATCTCGACGGTCTTCCGACGCCCCGAATACCGAAACGGATCTATCTCTGTAGCCTCGGGCCGTACCTCTACTTTAAACCCTCGGTATGGGAAATTGGATACTATAATTAACCCCCTTTATATTTCAAGGTTCGGTAGGAATGCTCCAGGTTAGGGTTTCGAAGTAGTGGGTCTGAATCTGAACTCTGCTATCAGCTTTAGCTATTGTATGTACTCCGTACATTTACTGTCATCATCGTCATAGACTGGGTCAGAGCTGTTCAACGATGTATACACTGCTCTACAATCTAGGCGATATCTCGAAAGAAGCAACCCAAATAGTATTCCAGTAATGACAGTAGAGACTACGTAGATAGCAGACTGCTTCTCACTTTTCTCCCACTCCTATCAGAGCCCTATTGTATAGCCTCAGAGGCCTTTATGCCCTCTGCAAAGAATGGGGCGGGCAAGGCTACTATATGTAATTGAAAATGTGGCGGATATAAACCCCGAGACTGCCGTTCGGCGACTGAGTTGTCTATGCACCAGGAGGGATTTTATCAAGACTACTTCAGGATGCCTCTGGTAATATAAGGGCACAAGGCATTAAATAGTGCGATATTAGAATATGATTATCTCGCAGCCCAATAGTGACCACTTCTTCCACTTGTAACTACTGTTCACCAGCCACGCCACTGGGCTTCTGTATGGGCTAATCCTGCTTGCATACTCCTTCATAATTTTGCCTCATCGCATTGAACTTTTATTCTGTTTCCACCTTGACTGAAAACATTGTGCAGTATAAATATTCAGCAATGAAATTGGACAATAACGATGTAGGGGCTCAATGCAGCAAAGAATTCCATCAAAGATCCGTGAGGGGATTCAGCTTCGAAAATTGTAAAAATTTAACAGCACCAGATGCACAGCTGATGGCTACAGCCAAGGTTGACAAAGCGAATGCGCTGAATGCTTGCGGTCGATGGTCAGGGGGTAACCACAAAACCCTGCTTCCGTCATATGTTATCCAGGAAAGATCTTCGCTGAGGCCATACCCATATGTCTTTGGTACCTGGTTTGAGTCCTTGATATCTTTCCAGTGACCTTTCAAAACTCTCAGATCGAATGTGCCAAGCCTAGTGTGGAGATAGTTAGGGTCGATGCTATCGAACCGAAGAAAGCCACTGGTTGTAACAGGGAAATTTAAGATGCACCGGCCAGTGGTCGGATCTGATACAACGACTTTACTATGTGAAACTGATGCGAGCTGCCTTCCGTTGTGAGACCAGGCAACTTTAGAATCAAAGTCGGACTCGTCTTCATATTCACACTCCTTGTAGTGACCTTCGAAAACCGAGAACTGAGCACCAGTAGTTGGATTCCACACCTGAACTCTTCCACTAACTGATACTGATGCGAGTTGACTTCCGTTAGGGGACCAGGCAACATCTGTAAGCCGCAAGGTAATATGTTTACCATTCGGGTGACCTTTAAAAATGGAAAGCTGACTACCAGTAGTCGGATTCCATACCTGAATGGTTCCATCCCACCCTACCGATGCGAGCTGACTTCCGTCAGGAGACCAGGCAAGTTTATGAATAATGTAGGTATGACGCTCGCAAATAGAGAGTTGCCTACCAGTAGTCGGATCCCAAATGCGAACGGTTCCATGACCCGATCCTGAGGCCAGTTGACCTCCGTCGGGAGAGAAGGCCAAATCTGTAATGTAGTGGGTATGGCCATTGCAAACCGAGAGCTGCTCACCAGTAGACGGATTCCACACCCGAATGGTTCCATCACCCCAACCTGATGCTAGCTGATTTCCATCTTGAGACCAGGCAACTTCAGATATATAGTCGGTTTCCGAACTCACGATCCCGGGGAGACCAAAAATTGAGAGCTGAACACCACTAGTTGGATTCCACAACCGAGCGGCTCCACCTCGTGAAAATGATACGAGCCGAGATCCATCAGGAGACCAGGTCATTAAGTCAACAATTTCATCATAGCCCCTGCTAATTGACTGGAATTGGGCTGTTGTGTCCCATATCTTGATAGTCATATCCTGGGACCCTGATGCTAGGCGAGTTCCATCTGGAGACCATGCTAAGGACGAAATGTAGTGACGATGGCCCTCGAAGATAAAGATGCACTCCATAGTATGTACATCCCAGACTCTGATGGTACTATCTTCTGACCCTGATGCAAGTCGGGACCCTTCTGATGACCAGGCTACTGAATTAATACCAGAAATATGACCTTGGAGTGACACATAATCCCTTGTTTTGGTGTCCCATACATTGACAGCCGTATGGGAGGACCCTGCTGCTAGGTGACGTTCATCTGGAGACCATGCTAAAGACCAAATACAGTCACTAGAGCGCTCAAGGATGAGGACATACTCCATATCACGTAGTTCCCAGACCCTGATAGTATCACTGTATTTTGACCCCGATGCAAGTCGGATTCCAGATGGAGACCAGGCAATAGAGGTAATCGTAGATGCGTGGCCCTCCGGTATTGATGCCCATTCTTTAGTATCTAGATCCAAAATCCGGATAGACTTGTCTGACGCAAAGGCCAGTCGACGTTGGTTGTCAGGGCATGCCATGGAAGTACATCCGTACGAACCTTCCTCGAAAATCGACTCAGACTGCCTCGTATCTAGACTCCAGACCTTGATAGTACACTCTGATATCGAAGCGACTCGATTGTTATTTAGCCATCGAATATGCATCACTCCTCTCGAGGGATCCCATAGCGGAAAATTAGAAGGTCTGGAAAGCGTATCTTCAAGGATTACCATGCACTCGCTGGTATCTAGATCCCATATCCTGGTAGAGCTTAATGCTCCTGAAGCGAGTCGACTTCCATCTTGAGACCAAGCAAGAGAGCAGACCCTGTCGGTATGACTCTCCAGGGTTTGAAGACATGGACTCCAACAGCTCTCCACCACGGGTTCTATTCGAATCCAATCTTTTATGCGCTGTCTACCGTGGTAGCACCCTCTCGTGATGCTTTGCATGGGGCTATAGATGAGAGATGAATAGTAAACCTGAAGCGGACTCCTTTCAATGGCCACCTTGGTGTACTGGACAAATCGGATGGCATCTCTGACTCGGTGTACCAGAGGCTCTGGGTCAGCATTAATGCGATTCTATGTAAATATTAATATAGAATACATTTGTTAATTAAACACGATAAATGCATACCTGAATGAACTTTTCGAGCTTTTGCATGGATGCGATGCCACTCGGAACGCTCTTTAGAATACTCATGGCTTCCAGCCAATGAAGATAACTCTGAGATAGAAATGAATCCATCAAGCGCTCTTCTTCAGTGGCTTTCGTGGTGTCCTCCATTGTACCGCATGAAACAAGGTGGTCAACCCAGTAGACACATCCGTAGCGTACTGCGCGCAGGGGATCCGGGTTTGGCACCTTAACCTCTTGGATTGGATAGCCGGGTGCACGTAAATTATAGATATCCCGTCTTAAATATTTTCCTAGAATGCGTAACGAATTGGAGAAAAGATTGTAGTGTATCATACCTTTCCCATTGGGGAATATCTCGTTCGATGCCTTGTCCATGATGAAGTCTTTTGCGGATTGATGAATCAAGAAGATTGTGTTGTCCTGAACAGATAGGAAAGAGCCACAGAGCCCAACTAGATCCTTAAGAGCCCGCTCATCATCACCAGGGATGTCAACGTAAACCATCATCTCGTCCAGGGTGATGGGGCGGAGAACGGTCGTGGTAACGCGAAGAATAGACTTACAAATCTCAGATTTGTCTGAGTCGATAATCTGGCTCATCATGCGCTTGTAAATGTTGTCAAGATCAGGGGGAAAGTCTTTAAGCCTCTCCCGAATCTCCCAGTAAAACCTTTTGGCAAGATACTCGCAAACTAAGGCGACCCAGAGAAATGTGCCATTGGCATTCGCAACCAGATATTCCTTGACAGCTTTCCAAATGTCGGTTTTCCCCTCTGATCCGTCGCTTCTGTTCTCCAGTTTCTGGACCCTGTATTCGATAAAAGAGTGAATGGCTTTTGACAACACATCTTTGTTTAACTCTAGATGGAGTTTCATTTGCGTTGCCTGGTTGAGGTCTGCCTCAATTTCTGGCAAGTTCCGGCTCGAGACGACCCATTTGACATTTTCATGAGTCGACGAATGTTGAACAAGCAGATCAAGAAGGTTCTGGCAGTCCTTAACGCATTCGTCAAGTGCATCAATCAGTAAATATGTTGGCTTCAATGTTGGGTCGTTGAGGATGTTCGTTAAAGTATTCTGCAACGCGAACCAAGCATTATGGCCGTCGAAGGAACCCTCAGAAAGATGGCTCATCAGAGAAGGCTGCTGTTTCACCAGCATGGATATTAGACCTCGAAGAACTGCAGGGGAGTTGTTAAGGGTTTCCACGGTAGCTTGACAAAAGAAGAACGCAATGTTTTTGTCGGGTGCAGCCAGTTGTGGGAGCTCATCAATGATTCCGCAGACCAACATCGTTTTTCCCTTACCAGGGCCCCCTTTGATCCAAAGTAGTTCTCCAGAGCTGGCATTCATCCACCTCTTGAAGTCTTGATTTTCAATCACCCAATGATACGAGTCCTTGAGGAGGCCCCCCTTAAACCTCTCGATGCGTTGTTTATCGAGCTGAGGATCCGTAGCTTTTAGTGTGTTGAGACAATCGCGATACTCGACATCAGACATGTGTTTCTCCATCTTTCGTGTGTAATCGACAACATCTTCAAGGGCTTTGCGTGATTGCTCAGCTTCTCGTTTGAGGTCATTAAGTTTCTGCACATTCAACCCGGATAGAGCCCCCTGAAGTCGCATTGTGAGTGTTTTCTCCTTCTCTTTGATTGTGTTAAGCTGTTCGCTCCAACCGTCCCAGTCGGTCACACTCCGAAGGTAGTCCTTTCCGGGTTTACGATGGAATCTCATCACACTCTGCACCTGGTAGTCAATCACAAGTTTATATAAACCTTTCACTTGCTCTTTTAACTGGGCCTTGACACCAGGATTCCCATAATCCGGCAGTAGAAGTGTTTCCATCTCGATGTAGTATCGTATTTGCGATGTGACATACAAAAGCCCTTGTTTGTTTTCGTCGTCAACCCTAGATGGGTTGGTCAACAACGGAAGAAGAAGGGACGTACATGCCATGATAGCTGGTGCGTAGGGGACATCTTTGAGTGCATCTTTGGCGTAGGTCTGAACCCAACTTATGCCATTACCAAGCGTCCCTATTGCTTCTTGCAACACAATTTTCTTTCCAAAAAAGGTCGCTTGGAGCTTTCCCTCTTGCATCCTTTCGAAGCCGAGCTTAGCGATCTGCTCTAGCTTTTGTCGACGGGTTGGGCGATCATATTGGGGGATGGCATCTTCCAAGTCGTTCGTATCTTGTTCAGTGGTATGAGCACTATTGGCCAGGGAGATCAGACCCAATGAATTATCACATACCTTCAGCAGCTACTCGGGACAAGAGGCTCTCATAATCCGACAAAAGGCTGGGCTTCTCTATCTTCAGAAGCTCATAGGCTTCATCCCATAAAGAAACAGGTTCGGAAACCTGGACCAGAACGCTCGCGGTATCGTTTTTTGTCTCTGGTTCAGATCTTTCCCCAGGGCCAGACGATACACGAGGACTAGGACTGAGCCTTGACTCCTCTGGGTCCGTACTCCTTGGTACCGCATGGTGTCTCGATCGGAGAGGGCAAGCCTTTGGTAATTTCCAGCGTTGCCGAAAACTCTGCCTCCGTGAAAGCTTTTTCTCACTTTTGCTGTCCATCACGGCTGTTTCCCTCCCAGGTTCAATACTTTTTGGTATATTTGTTGAGGTTTTCTCTCAAGGGTGGTCGGTAGTCCAACGACGAACGCAAATCTGAAACACCTATAAGGTGGTAACAGTACCTCGTTGTTTGACAAGGATACATGAGCCTGTATTAGAGCCCAGTCCCGGTCTTACGCTGTGTTGTGCAGACTAAGGGACACGACACGTAGCCTTGCATCTCCGTGCGATTGACAAGTCACAAACTACAGGTAGCGGATCTGATATCCGACTGTGTTTTGCCTTATGCAGAAAGGTTCTTACTTAATCGATCGACAGGATCGAGCTGAAGTTGTTTGTTTGCTTTGAACTTTGGATTCTGTGAGTAGAAGAGGCTTTCTCGTCGGAATGAGTTCTTCAGCAGACGAGCTGGTCCGCCAAGGGAGCTCGTGGCGTCCCTCGGCCATTTTATACCACAGTTTGACCACCGTTCTTCCAGCGCTCATATAGTTGCCCCATGGTTTTCTCGCAGACGGACCTCAACGAGTCCCAACGCTTGGGGACCTCTTTCACGAAGGCCTCTTTCTTGATAAAACTGATCACAATTGCATGAGCGCTGAATATGACACTACCAACCTGTACACTCAACTCCAGTGGAGGAGATCCATCAATTGATTAGTTATCCTGGGCATATCGTATCCATCCCAGTCCTCATTTCGGGAAATGATTTTCACTATATGCAAGAACCTACAGACCGAAACTTTCCGTGTTAGAGAAATATTCCGAGACGCGCTCTCCGCCTGATCTGGAGAAAGCAAGTTCGTCTGACATATCATTACTGATTGTCAATTGCGGGTCCGAATGTTTATCAGTCTCACATTATTCTACCAATTCACGCCCACACAAAAGATGTGCAGAAGTACGTGGCGGGAAATATGGCATGTCTGCCGACATTCATAGCCAGCAACATTGATCTGCAGGAGATGGTCAAGACGCAAATTGTCCAACGAACAGAAGTGATGTTCCTTCTGGTGCGCCTATATCTAATGTTGATCAAGCATTAGGTATTGGTATTGAAAAAGAAGTCCGGCTTGCTCTGAAGGAGTTTCCTCACGGCGAGGGGGGCTTGGAAGATGCGTACGGTAGTGTGATACAACGCATAGAAGATCAGCCCCTCGAATACCGAAATATGATACAGCGAGTTCTTTCTTGGATTGTATATGCCAAGAGGATGCTCGGTTCTTCTGAGTTGCGGTATGCTGTGGCTGTGTGAGGTTGGAGCGGAGGACATTGACGAGACCGACGCCCCTGACTTGGATCATGGTCTCTGCCTCTATGGATTTAGTTATTGTTGACCTACATAGAAACATAATCCGTCTAGTCTATGTCACTACATAGGTGCATCTTCAAGGTGTCGGAGCACCCTGAATGATTGCTGCTCATGAGGACATGTTCGTAACATGCATTCGATACCTGTCGCGGCAGCCTTTCAAGAGTGGCCAATGTCAGAACATCCAGGCCTCGCGGGCAAGACAAGCCGGCTACGTTTTTCTGAAATATGCCGGCGCTCACTGGGGACGCTACGCACGCCCGGCCCACACAGCGATTGCCGATACTGTGCTCTCCCTCCTCATGGACAGGGACTTGGTTTCCTCTTCCATGGATGTCCCATTCCCATCAGTAGTCAAGGCAAGGGTTGTCAAGGAACTCCCACTGGAGGCAGCTGGTCTCCTTGTCGCTGTTTAGTTTGATCTTCCAGATATACTCTGCCGGCTGCTGGAGAGTGGCGCGGCTGTTGATAAAGTAGCCAGCACTAACAGGGCGGCATTTCATTGTGCAACGAGACTGAACCACCAGGATACCGATGTTAATGCTGTAGGGATGCAAACTACAGTGGCAAGGAGAAGCGAGAAAGACAGTCTTTCCGACGAGGATGCATGCATCAGTGGCGAGGGGAACACCCAGGATGAGGATGGCAGAAATGGCAAAATGTCCCAATATACTTTGACAGCTCTTCAACTGGCAAGCGCGTATGGACATGATCTCACCGTCCGCTTGCTGCTAGACAACGGGGCTAACCCAAAGCTTGCGAGTGACAAGACAGAGTCTTCCCTGTGCCTAGCCCTCTTCCGCCAACACGTGAGCGTCATCCGAGCCCTCCTCAAGACCGAAGTACTGGACACTGATATCCAGTACTTTCTGCATACAGCAGTCCAGGTAGATGACACAGATATAGTGAAGCTGCTCCTCGAAATTGGCGGATTCGTCGACGTCGAGCAGTCCTTGTTCTACGCCTTCCTTACTATCACTAGTGGCAGCGATATTAAAGATAAGATAATACCGTTTCTTCTTAAGCAAGGAGTACCACACAACTAAACGATCGAGGAATTCACTGCACTTCATATTTCTGCAATCAGGAGACATATCCAGTCTGTCAAGGTTGTGTTAAGCCATAGAGCAGATATTAATACCACAAACGAGAAAGGAAGAACTGCTGTCCATTTGACCGCTTCCTGTAGACTGTTGGATGTGCTTTGGCTATTCCAAAACCTCGGCCTTTTGAGCCCGTCAATACTGGAGCGGCGGGATGAAGTAGGGAACACGGCCCTTCGCTCCGTGATAGAGAAAAGCATTGATCTTCCCACTTGCGCTGTTGCGGAAAAGAGTACCGAAGATGAACAGTTGCAGTTGATTAAGCTTTTTCCTGCTTATCTTGCTATTCTTACGCTGGTTATATTTTAGAGCTTTCTCGCTCCATTATGCCTATTGAGTAAATTCATTATACATTTATATTGATTTTTGTTTCCATTTATTCAACTTCGGCATTTTGGGGAAATGGCCCAGCCGGAGAAACTTCCAGGAAAGTTTGCGTCTGCTTCTAAGGCATCTTGCATATTTCCCGGCCGCCTGTCTTGACATGTGCGATTATCGAATCAGGTAAAGCTGGCTATGCCTATACGAACTGCCTTGGCGTCCGGTCCGTGCTCTGCTGATGAGACAGTGGCGGCAAAGCTGACGGACACGTCTGGGTCCCTGGTTGGTTAGTTTCCTTATCTGGCGTCATATTCGATGCGGCTGTCACTGGTAGGCCAGACATTGGCACGGCTGAGATCCCGCAATGGTGACTGGGGACTGGGCGCCTTAAGCAGAGTACTAATTATATATGGCTGACACCCTGGCTCTCTTCTGTCAGAACCAACCGACGCCTACCTATTCGCCTAGCAAAGTACTCTAACGAATGCCAGTTTGAGGACCATTCAAGTGGAGCGAAACCAAGCGATTAGGTCCAGGAATGATAATGGAAAAGCAAATAGCCGACCTGGCCATAATTGGTGCTGGTAAAGCCGCCCCTCTCATTGCCTCAGACACTTTTATCCCATATGTTCATTAGGGGCTCCTGCAGCTAACTACGATTAACAAATTGATCGCGACAGGCTGGCACGGTCTCGCAGCCGCCAAAGTAGCAATCGACCTCGACCCCAGTGTCAATCTGGTGGTTCTGGATTCCGCCGCCTCAGTGGGGGGTGTCTGGGCAGAGGAACGCTTATATGCGGAACTCAGGACGAATAACCGACTGGGATCATATGAATATGGTGACTTTCCCATGAGGGACAATATTCCCGGTTTAGTTAAACCCGGTGAGCATATGTCAGGCAGGGCGATGCATGAGTATCTCAAGGCATACGCTGACCACTTTCGGATCCGCGACAAAATTAAGCTCAATTGCAAGGTTGACAGCGTGGAGTACTGCGACGGAGATGATGGACGGGGAAAAGAGTGGGTCATTAAATGCACGACAACAACAGGGCCAGGAGACGAGAAGAGCAATATTATACGGACGCGGAAACTGATACTCGCCACGGGCCTTACCTCGCAGCCGCGTATTCCTACATTCCCTGGCCAGCAATCGTTCGGCGCGCCATTGTTCCACGCAAAAGAATTCGCTCTTTATCAAGACACCCTCTTTAAACCCAGCAATGACAACACAGGGGACCAACATGAAGGCGCCCGTGACGACCACACACCAATAACGGTACTCGGTGGAAGCAAATCCGCGTGGGACACGGTCTACGCCTGCGCATCCAAGGGACACCACGTCAACTGGGTCATCAGACCCTCTGGGACTGGGCCCGCGTGGGTGAGCCCGGCCGCTGTTTTCTCGCCCTTGAACCTCCTCCTCGAAAGCCTCCCTGTCGTGCGTGCCTTGGGCTGGTTCAGCCCCTGCGCCTGGGTGAGCCACCCGATACGCAACTTTTTACATAGGACGTGGCTTGGCTGTATGATTGTGCGTCTGTTCTGGGCCTCCCTGGAGTGGGATATGGTTCGCGTCAATCGATACAGCGATCATGAGGAGACGGCAAAGCTCAGACCCTGGTTTAAGCCTCTCTGGATGGGGACCGCGGTGAGTATTATCAATTTCCCGGGCGATTTCTTTGGATTGATCCGGCGAGGACTGGTGAAGGTGCATATTGCCGATGTTGAGCGGCTGGAGCCTTATAGAGTCGTTCTGTCCAACGGCGGCGACAGGCTAGACACGAGGGCACTTATCCTGTGCACAGGCTGGAAGGTATCTCCAGGCATTCGGTTCTTGCCGGATGGGACTGAACAAGAGATGGGCTTCCCGTGGGCTGCGGACCCAATTGATCAGGAGCTCGTTAGGCAGGCCCGTAAAGACATATACACGCGTCTGCCCATGCTCCACACCGGCCCAGAGAGGAGGACCTACGGCACGAAGGATGCGGAGGGTCAAATACACACTAATGAAACCGTTCTGCACCCCTTTCGTCTCGCGCGCTTCATTGTTCCCCCAGGACTATGGGACGACCATAGCATCGCCTTCCTGGGGACCGTAACAACGTTCAACACATCCATTGTTGCCGAAGTGCAAGCCCTGTGGGCCATAGCTTACCTTAACCACGGCTCTGAGCTTCATCATCATCCAGACAAGGAGTCAATACTTAGCGAAACAGCACTGCACACAGAGTTTTGTGCGCTTCGCTCCCCGGCGGGCCATGGGGTGCGGACTGCCGACTTTGTGTTTGAGGTCATGCCGTATTTGGATCTCTTGCTTGGGGATTTGGGCTTGAGCACTGCTAGGAAGAGGTCGTGGTGGGAAGATTTGTTTGTTCCGCATCGGCCGAGGGATTATGCGGGATTGGTGGAGGAGTGGAAGGCATCGCGAACCATATCCCAGGACGGGCGGAAGTTAAAGACTACTTAGGACTACAGAGAAGACTTTACCGTTCATGGTAAATATTTTGATAAATTTTATGACTTACCCACCCGACATCCATGGCAAATCTTCGACGGAGTCAAAGTGGTGCACGATAATTAGCCAAGATTCTTGATAAGTTTACTGCAACACTTCAAGAGCAAAGAAGGCCCGAAAACAAACCGGTGCAATATTAGCTACAATGGTATTGTCCAAAGCGTAGAGACAGCTGCCGGTCAAAGCCCGACACAAGCAGAAGTCACTGCAAGACTCAGCACGTATATCAGCACTGCCTGGGTAGACCAACCCTGAAATCAGAAATTGACCGCTTCTCCTCCTGACTGGGAGAGAGCTCCCTCTCAGCACCTTACTCGTAATACTCAAGGTGCTAAAGACACTCTGACGGTGTCGCATTCGCCATAGGGATACGAGTGTCCGAATCGATAGTTGTGGGTCGTCGCATCTGATGACGCTGTCTGCCTAGAACAGTTGTATGTTCGTACAGACGCCGTTAAAGCTGTGTACGTGCTTCGTTGTATCTAAAGTTTATTTTATTTTATTTTATTTTATTTTATTTTATTTTATTTTTCTTCGAACTGACCGACATTCCTGGTGTGGTCTTAACTAATTATCAGGATATGTTGACAGGATAGCCCCCTTGCATAAGTCCGGATTATAGTACGATATCGAAGGCCGGATGACAGAGGTATACCAATAAAGCCTGCTGACTTTGAGCAGAAACAGGGCATCAGGACAAATATAAAGAGAAGGGAGGACACGCATACCATCATTCACATCGATAGGAGGAAATCAAGTTAATGTTGTTACGTAGTGGGAAACTTCCGACAAGGCCGCTCAAGGGACCATTCGAAGCTTCCACTGGATCAGAATTAATTGTCTTTAAAGTCAGTTAGAGTTCTTAATTAGAAGAGTTTTTATATTAAAGTTATCTGGCTTTAGAATTAATGCTATAATTATTTAAGTTGTTGGAATAAAGTCACATGTATCAGCTCCGTAGATCGGAAATGAGGACTTGTAGAGCTCTTGCGAAGGCAGCCAGGCCTACATTTCCTAGCCCACCCTTAACGAGTCGCAACCAGCACCCTAGGGGCATTAAGTGGCGATGCAAGCAGTGGCTGTTCGGGAATTGCAAGGACTCATCAGGCGAACTCCCGAGGAATACCACTCCCCTCAACCATGCGCACATATCGCCCTGCGGTCATCGTGCGCAGTCGCTTCCCCCAAATCATCATCGGGATGACGGTCAAATGCGCAATAAGGCCCATGGCCATCATCTGGATATACGCATTCCCGTAGCCAGAGTGGATTAGCCAGGGCTGCACAGCGAAGACAAATATCATGCCGATCAAGTTGCGGAAGATGTTAATCAGTACTAAGGCCTCTGGTGCCACCGCCCGATAGGAGTCGAGGATATATGTCTGTCTCTTGTTAGCAGCTGCAGGGTCATGATATAAAGTTGGACACCTCAAAGATCTTACCTCTCCAATAATTGAAGATGCAGTAAATCCGAAAGCCATTAACCCCATGCCGAACACAGGACATATCCAATGAACTCCGACTTCCACGCCTTTACCGTACATCACTAACCCGCCCGAGGTAACGACAGCGGTTACTACCAGGAGGACAAGTCTGTGCTCCGGCTCTCTGATGCCGTTGTTGCGGCGTGCCGCCACGATGATGAACCAGTCGCTGACGTTTCCTGCGAAGACAGTGCCTAGGATGGAACCGAGAAGCGCAGCAGCGTTGGTGAGACCAACCTTTTCGCCATTCCATAGATACGGTGGGCCGGTGAAGAACTCTGTAATGGATTAGCGAGTGGGCTTCAGAAGTCTGAAAGCAACAGCAACCTACGAGATTCCGTTGTAAAGATTGCAGCCCACCAGCAAATCGAGATGCCGGTGAACACACCGGCCCAGAGAACGGGCGGAAAGAAGGCAAGTTGGTAGGGACGAAGAAAAAGAGCGCGCCAGGCTTCGTTGGGGTTCGCACCCCAAGAGTGCAGCGGATGAGTCTGCCAGTACGACTTCATCTTAATTGCATTACTCACATATCCGGATTCGGTAGGTTTACTGTCCTTCTCTGACGGAGTCTCCGCGGTTCCTGTGCGACGAAGTCCTGCCTGATGTGTGTTGTACGATCTGGGATAGAGCGTTTCTTCCAGGCCGAAGAACAGTACCAGTGCCACCGTAGCCTGGCAATGTCAGTATAACTTATTAAATGGCCATTGAAATACAAGCAAGACACCCACAAAGCCGATCGCAGTGATCCAGAAACACCACCGCCAGCTCAAGTCTACATACACATAACCCGCGACAAGAGGCTGGCATGGTTAGCCTGAGGATATACCTTTCGGAAGAATTTCCTTACGACAACAAAAGCACCAGCACTGTAAGATAGTGCCCAGTATCCTACTTTGGAACCCATCTGGTGCGCAAAGTAAGTGTCCTGTAACGAAATCTGGGGGAGGCCCTCCTTCGGGCCGCATCCGAGACCCTGTCGCAGTTAGTTCGAGTCCACATCAAGGGTATATGTATTGCAGTCATTTCTTACCCAAAACACATTAAATGTCACCCAAACTCCCAAATTGGTTTGCACGGCTCCGATGATACTGCCGACCATGGCGATGAGAAGTCCCATAATATACACCGGGCGACGACCGATCTTCATTGCGACTGGTTGCCAGAAGGCCGCGCCAACGCCGCTGAAGAGAAATAAAATAGCGCTCCTAAGTCATCCCATGATAGTGAGCCATCTGGATTGCCAAAAGCTCTGAGAAGCACACACCCTGTATTCAAGCCGTCGAACGTTGTGTTCAAATCCGGCGCGAGGCCGTCATAGGCGACACCGTAGAAGTTGATCCTGGGAATAATGAGCTTCAACATCTCGGACAAGGTCACGGGCTGTATGAGGGGTCGAATACAAGCCGTTCATGAAGAATGTATATACACATAGTAGGATGAGATGCTGCTTCTTCCGCGCCGTGGACCAGTTCTACCGCCGGTTGGATCAGTTGACATGTTATTTCCGGGAACGATGCTTGCGTACCAAGGGATCATTTGGATCGTCTGAAGGAGGTGGGATGAGGACAATCTCGGTGTGTTTTCCAGTCGCATGCTTCGTGGATTGCTCGTGTGTGTCTGTTGGAAACGGTTACCAGAATATATATACACACTCTTTGGGAAGCTAACCAATGAAAGAAAAAGAAAAAGAAAAAGACAAAAGGCTAAAGAAGGACAGAGACAAGAAGAGAAAGAGCTAACCATCAACCAAGAGAACAGTGCCCGGCACAAATGGAGGCTGCATTGAAGTTGTGTCCGACGCTTCGAGCGTCATGTCGGCTATCGGATATCGCAGACTGCGGGAGGGAATCAAGGGGCTTGACAGCAGCGATCAAGATGCAACGACCTAAGGAATCAGGAGAGAGCGGCAAACCACCTTGAAATGTTCGTGGCTTATTACATATAGACACGATATTACTTGCACTGTTCTAGAACAAGTAGGGGAAGTATGAGCCCGGGAACATATGCAAGATATTCCAATCACCCACTAGAGACGTTGGAGGTTCAATGGGCGCTGGATGGTCATCAGGTTTCTGCAAGAATAATAAAATATTAAGTCAGTTAGCCTGAAATTACTACTAAGGTGGCAAGAATATATTCAATAGCAGCCCAGCCCATGGGAGTTTCGAAGAGAACTCTCCACCGACTGTCATAGACTTGCGGCCGTCCAACAAGCCCTCTTGGCATCACCCTAAAAGTGGCCGGTCACGGCTAAGATTGACTAAAGACGTGCCAAGGCGGAGAGTTGTCGTTGGGCTTCCGCCGATATTGTTGTCGCCTCGTGTAGATTAACTTTTAGAGGAGATCCTCTAAAAGGCTCACATATACCTTCGTTTAATTGGCCTGGATTGTACTATGTCCGTGCCTTAAAGAGCATGGCCTTAGTGAAGAAGCTAGGTAATTCGCAGACCAATTCTAGCCCTATCGGGCATTCTACACAGTATATCATCTTGGCTATTGCTTAGAAGCATGAACAATGTCTTACTGCCAGGGCCCTTGGCAGGGGTATCATTATTCACCTATTGCGGACTGTATTAAAGATCGATAGTTCACTACGGAGTACACACTGACCAACGTTGACTGCCAAGTCTGATCTTATTGCCTGGTTTGCACCACCTCGACCGTCCGGAAAATTCCCGACAGAGACTGACTAGTGTGATGTGAAACATGCCTCTGCACCGGGTGCTCCACGTCCTCCGTTGTGACCGTGGCGTGATAATGCCGTTCTTGAATGGGCGATAACTCTAGGCCCCTGTCGAGGGACCTGAATCCTCCTTTTTCATGCTCGGGTTGTGAATGCTGCACGATAGACTCCATGGATTCGTCCATGTGGCTCAATCGTGACCGTAACCGCGAGTGATGCGTGTTCGTTGTGCGATGACCGCTGGGGAATGATACGCCTTGTCTGCCGTACGAGTTTGCGAAGGAGCTCAGGCTGAAGAGCTCTCGAAGAAGCGGCCATAGCAGCGGCACATTGGCCACGTAGACGGCCGTGGCGACTTCGGCGACGTACCATCGCTGTCAAGGTTAGTTGGGACAGGTCCCAATCTCAGGTGTTATCGGTGGGAAACCGGTGGCTGGCGCGTACCAAGAAGTTCGCGGTATATTCTTCCGTGAAGTTAACATATCGATTGAGGATTGCCATGAGGATCTGTGCTGGTGTAAGCTGTAACCGCTCACTAAATCGTTTTCTAATTCTCGCTCATACCACTACCAACCCCAGACTAAACACAGCGCAAAGAATTAGTTTCCTATACTATGTCAATAGTTAGACTCAAGGATAGGTCGAGACTCTCTTGCCGTTTGAGCGGGATTCGCGAACGCAGGACAAGCGGTATTGGAATACACAACATCATCAAGTCCGATGAGATGTTGAACGCACTCGTTGTGATCAAGTGGTCATAGTAGGTAGCACATTGCGCTTAGAGTGGATTAGCGACAGGATTGAACCGCTCACGAATTATACGGGTATACTTACGGTCCTTGGTCGGGACATCCCCTATATTGAATCAGGGGTTAGTCAACGGATCGGTATGCACATAGGGAAAGTCGACGTACAATACATGGTGATAGGCGGGCCACACCAAACAGTACAGAAGAGAATCTCGACTATAACGAAGGACGCTGCAACGTAAACAGCAAGTACCTTCACTGCTAGGTGTTCTCTCAATCCCAACCTGCAGATCGATATCAATAATGAACAGAGTTATTGTATTCACCGGGCGGAAGACATACGTCAGGCGATTATAAATGATCAGTAAGCAGGCCTTGACTAGCCACAGAGAGACCAATGTGAAATGTTCCAATATGAAGGTCATCTTGCTCCCGTAGATGGCATCCTCGCGCTCTTCCTCTGTAAGGGACAGTGCCTTCTCCAGAGGTATATAGTTACTCCCATGTTGTGCGGTCTCGTTCACGGAGACAACGACTCCGGTAAAGGTAATCTGATACTCCCCAACTCATCGGTTATTATCGCGTTGAGTCTATAGCATACGCTGTTGATGTGGATGAACCTACCAGAATGACCAGCATCAGATAGTCATCCGTTTGCAATTTCTTCCATGATTTCCGGGCTATGCGCCTCGAGGCCCTTTGCCTTGTCACGACCGATGTACCCGGTAAACGAATGCTACACTTACATGCGACACGCAATGAGAATAACGCCTGTCGTTTAAATTTGGTTAGCCGGTGAGACAGGAATAGAGATTGGACAATACCAAAGAGATATAGAGTCCATGTTTCAATGGCTAGTGTTCTAGCAAATGGGTCCATTCCTCGAGGATTCTGGTGTTAAATGCCGAGGACGAAGGAGAGCAATGCAACTGTTGAAGAAAGGCCTCCAAGAAATAGGACTATGGCCTATGTTGTGCCTACCCACATAGTGTACATCAAGCACAATGGCAACGCGATTAAGCAGGGCGGGAAATATACGCTCCAGTGCATACTATACTTTTGTTGGTCGGAATGCTCCGAGGAAGTAAGTTAGCTTTTCCAAAGAGGAGGCAAACACAGAAAGATCAACATATAGGTGAGGATAAACGAATAATAGGAGACATGTTAATATATTTCAATGGGTCTAGTTTGCCTAGTGGACGCTTTTACACAACGGCCAGTTTCGGGAAATTTGTTCAGGTCGAGAATGTCCTCGCCTTCAACCCTACAGTATCAACTGTTGATACTACCTAACAGCGCCAGTGCGGTCGTACTTTGACAGTAATTTGTCTAGTGTTCAACACGGTCTTCTTGACCATCCTAGAGCACCTGTCGATGTCGAAAGTATTCAAGGTAAAAGGAACACGGATCATTAGCGCGCACATACACAGTAAGCAGGAAAGGGTCTTGGATGCTAAAAGGATTCACTCTAATACAACCACGGTCCACATATGGCTGAACCAGGAGGGAGAAAAAGGGCCCAATGATCCACTTGATCGACTAGAGCTTGGTTGCGACGTTGGTCTTCTAGACCCACTACCAGGGGAGAAACCTCGGAAATTTTCAGCTTCGACATTCAAGGGTTGCTTATAACACAGCCATTATTATACTGATTCTCCTCGCTTGCAGGATATATGCACGCTACTCAGCTGGTACCTGGTTTATCATGATGTTTGACCTTCTGTGGATGGCATGTTCATGCCATATCCCATGCCTGTTAGAGTTAATGAAACTGGTTATGGTGCTGCCTGTTAGACTTGGACTTTGTTATCATTTAGAATGTCAATGTTTGGACCCAGCCACGGAGCAGTTAAGAAGCCATACTACTTCGGGATCTCTCGCTCAACATCTTCTTAACACGTATATCAACGACCCTCCAAGCGCTATGTGAGTCTGATACAATATGCATTTGCCATATAACACAGTAAGCCACGTGGAGTAGATACAATCATATTGCACCAAGTTAAATCGTCTAAGAGACTTTAGTAGGAGCAGAATGATATAGCAAAGCTATAATACTTGAACCGTAATTCTCCTTATAAAGTCTAAGGTATTCTTCCTCTATTCAGCACTCCATTAATATTTTCCAAATATGTGGTAGGAGTTAAATAGGATTAACAGTATCACTAAGCCTCATAATGCTAGAAAACATATATTCTCGACTAGTACTACTCGTAGTCAATCGTTGTGTATGAACACTTCAATTTAGAATATTTATTTGATTGGAATACGTCGCCTGTTAATATATCTGAGCCGCCATAGTTTACAGCAACAAAAAATGGTCTGTACACTTCTTCCAAGCTGTCCTCGTTAAAAAGACCAATCTCATCCACAACTCTACCATATAGGTTAGCAGTTCCATCCAGTAACTTGCGCAATCAGTACCATGTTCACGACAAAGTAGAAGCAGCAGAGATCCACAATATCTTGGGGCACTTGAAATTAGAACAAAAGAATGCTCGGAGGCGAAACGCCCACTAGCACGGCCTAACATTGCTCGAGGAAGCCGAATATCTGATATAGTCAAAATCGGGTAAGGCCCAAAGAAGATCAGATTTCCGGTATAGCAATACTGGTGTCTTACTATTAATATGAGATGTGTGGAGGGACGAGGGCTTGGTCGTGGATTTGTACAGGAAAATCAAACCATAGTCCCCTACGCAATTCTCCTCTGCTTCCAGCTTCAGTAGAGTCGAAAGGTGCCCCAGAATCACGCATATTTGGGTACGCCCTAATCTCACCTCAGCTAGAAAGGAACGCGACTAGAACAACCATAGATAGAGGATCCAACTAAGCCCCATCGGCCCTAGGTTAGTTTTAGTGTCACTGGCTAGGGAGGGCATTTATCAAGCTATAGCCTTTTCCTCCGGAAGCTCGGTACAGTGCCAGAAACTTGTATCCCGCGGCAGAAGGACTAAAGTCGGCAGAATAAACGGCTCAACTGTTACTACTTGACGCCAAATGAATTACAATCTGCCAGTTGGTGTACCAAAGGTAAATGACTGAGATTCGGGGGAAGCGTCGAGGTGCCGCTTATAGTCAATTTGCCTGGTTTATTGATTTCCACAAGAGGAAGGTCGACGCTCCAGCCGAAACTAGCTCGATGATCCTCCTGGTAGATTCTCAAATATTATTCGTTGCCTTGATGCATTGCTCCGATCCCTCCGCTGAATGGCACACAAACTTACGACGGCATGTAAAGTCGGGAATGAATTCTTTGATTGAGATGGTTCAAGGCGAGCACCAATTGATGTATAAATAATGGTCATCTTGTAAACCCTACCATAAGATGAGTAGGAACACTCACGATTTACATGAGAATTTACGAGCTAGCGCCGAAATATCGAGCATTATTGGGCCCTCTAGTGAGCCCTGTAGGCTGGAAAATGCCTTCCATATCCCTTTCGGCCATAATGGTCTCCTTAATATCTATTGTTGGTTCAACCACCGTGGCTCCGACCTACAGCTTTCCCGACAATTGCAATGCTACTTGCCAAGCGAGTATCGCGCAAGCTCTCGAACAGGAAAAGGCGGCCTGGGTCAGCCCTAATGTATCAACCGATCCCTTCTACGCGAATCCAGCAAACATCTCTGATTACGCCGCCGGCGACATCATCAGATGGGAAGACGTACCTAGCCAGGAGTACACGACAGTTGGCTATGATACCCCTCCGGCAACGACACTGTCCAGATTCCTCTACATGAGTGAGGACATCGACGGCAAACCCATACCGGCCAGTGCATTTCTGTTACTCCCCTTTACAAACCAGGATGGCAGCGGAAAGCCACTCCGAACGGTTGTCTGGACGCATGGAACGGCGGGCATTACCCGACAATGCGCACCCTCTAATCACAAGGAACTGTACTACGAATGGGAAGGCCCATTTGCATTGGTCCAGCAAGGATATGCGGTCATTGCGCCCGACTATGCGGGTCAGGGTAGTGATATACCCATGGGGTTCATGTATGAATCCGGTGCGCTACACGCCCTCGACGTGAGCTTTGCCCTGCAAGCCGTGAGATCGAAGCTCCAGGATCGGATCACGCATGAATGGGTAGTGGTTGGTCACAGCGAGGGCGGCATGACCGCATGGCGAGTTAATGAACGCGAAAAGCGAAACGCAACAGGTGGTTTCCTGGGCGCCGTTTCAGGAGCCCCAGCGCTGCGCCCACTTTCTCTTATCCCACAATCGTGGCGCCTCGCTAAGGATGGCCCTGTTCATGACGTTGTTTCCATCTTTGTCCTGCAGTCCATCTCGCGATTATTCCCTTCCGTCAAGGTTGAGAACTACGTCAGCGATATCGTTGCAAGCCGTATCCCAATCGCGCAGCAAGGATGTTTGCAAACTGGATCGGCGATCTATGGGAACCTCACATTGCAAGAGCTCTACAAGAATACCAGCTGGATTCACCATCCGGATGTCATTGAGTGGCAAAAGAGGTACAATGGCGCCGGCTCACACGAATTGGCAGCCCCCATGCTGGTCCTTCAGGGGACTGCTGATGAGTTGGTGTATGCAAACTTGACAGAGTGGGATTACGATCAGACGTGCAGCACATTCCCTAGTAGCATCATGCACCTGTATATTTATCCCGACCTTAATCACGACTTTGCCTTCATTGCAGGCCAGGCGCAGTACTTGCCTTGGATACGGGACCGGTTCGAGAATGTCCCATTGTCTGCCGCATGTAACAAGACGACTGTAACGCTGTCTGGGCCTGTTTAAGGTTCGTCTGGTTGTCGGTGGGTGGAGGTAGCGTTCCTTGTATTTATTCTACATACTTATGAAATAAAGAAAGAAGGACTGTCCGGCGATGTGGCACTGGTACTGAAACTAGTTGTCAAGGCGACTCTCAGCCTCTATACTGGTGTACTCAGTAGTGATATCGCGTAGTGGGATGGTCCTGGCCTTTGACCTTTCCCGAGGACAAGATCTTGAGCAACCCGTATCATAAATAGCGAGTTTCTGTAGGCTGGAAGAGTCAGAAAAGTTCGCTATTTCTTCATAGGCTGTATAAACCGGTGGGACGGACTCGTGGATTGTATCATCGTCGGTTATCGGGATCTGGATTATGGGTGGTGTGACCGTATAGTATTGAAAAATAATACGAAGCCTTCCATGGAACAGAGGGTTATGACAAATATAATACGTTATTGATTAAGAGATATGCTTGTTCAACACTCCAGGTCCTTTGGCTCATCTATTAGAGCTTTCCCATCTGCAATACATACTCGGCCTACAGATAGATACATTCCACGAGTCAGACCCAAACCCATGCCGTGGCGAGGCGTATATAGCACTGAATATTGCTATCCTGTAGTGCTCTGCCTTCCATAAGTTACACTAGACGAGGTGTTCTCATAATATTCAACTTTCCCATCATACATACATTCCTTAAGTAGTTCATATATAAGAATTATAGATCCAGCATCCACGTTAGAACCACAATCAGCTCTTACATTTACATTCACCCCTCATCCCAGGCGACTGCTCCACCGCGCATTTAACATGCTGATATTCATCATCTATCTCCATCAACCGTCCCTGCTTCACCGCCTCCTCGTCAATCACGAACGTCGCGAAGAACTTAGCCGGCTCGGTGTCACTAGCATTGGCGTTAATTCTATGATGGCATCCCGGCCTCTCAAACCACTGCCCGCCCTTGCTGATGGTCTCCTGGGGCTCATCGTTCATCTTGTTGTAGATCGTTCCCTCGAGGATGTAGCCGGACACCGTCGCCCCGCCGTGGCGATGGGGTGGCAGTGCGGTGCCGGGGCCAAGCTCCGCAATGATCCCGATGATGCATTTGCCTGGGCAGTTATCGACGGGGTGGTGGAAGATTTGGGTCAGTTTGGGGGGAGCGTGTCTGGGGTAGTTTGTCAGTTAGTCTCTTGAGCGAGTGGATAACGCGGAGGTGGATTCAATAGTGCGGGGGTAGAGATTACTTCGTGGGATCATATTGGAATTCTCTAGTGGCCATGTTTGGGTTCTATAGAGAGGAGTAGAAAGAATCTTGAACGGCAGGACGTAATGGCAGAGATGTGAAGTCGACACGAACAGGGATCCGTCGGGGTCTCCGGGCCAACACGGATACTTATAGCGAGCAGTCCAGGGTTACTCTGGATTTCTAGATCCTGTGCGACTCTCTGCAATATCTGCAGGGCATGAGAGGTGACGCGATAGAAGCTAGGAGCACCCGCACACTCCGGCTGGCACTGCTACGACCTTTCCATGGAATATACCAACAAGCGGTGGGTTCGTCTGGAACTTGGAACGACCTTTTTACTTTTTCTTCTTTCTTTGTTGTTTTCGTGCTTTGCTTTTTTGGTTCCAGGAAACTTAGAATGAAACTCAGAGAGAAAGGAGCCAAGTGGTGGGTTAAGTCCGGGAGACGCAGTCCTGCAAAAGTACGACAGCTGCACTCCAAATCACGATCGATCAGTCATACAGCAGCCTTGATGCCGATCCCTCTCCCGTTGGGGCGCCAACATTGTGTCCAAGGCCAGATTGTAAATTAAGTAGCCATTACGGCATCGAAAATAGGTGGTGTTGACATGGCGGACGCCGCCCATTGTAGGGTATAGGGTAGCACAGCAAAGAGTACGGACCAACCATAGACATTATGACGCAAAGCTTTGGACACTGCCTGTGTATGGTGCACTCCGACCTTCTCCGGGAATTACTGGACGCTTATGCAGTGTACCCCGTCTGGTCGGAGGGCTACAGGACTGCCCATGCTACGTGGTGCCCTTCGTCAGGCGGACCTCAGTGAGTCGCACGGACCAGTCGGAGGCCTACCAGCCGATCGACAACGTCATCTGGGTATATGAGTTCTGAAAAGGACAGTCTGCAGGGTACGGCATTGCTGACAGGTGCGTGCATGAGTGTAAAATGCCAAGATTTCGGTAAAATACATGGGAGACTCAAGTTCGGCTGTCCCCAAGGGAAACTGCAGGGGCTCCAGCAACCCCCCACCACAAGGCCGGGCGCCAACAAAAATCCCTGCATTATAATAGCCAGAGCTATACAGGGCACTGGGCCTATCATACAGTGGAAATAGGAACGCCACGATTGGCTGGCATGACGGAAAGACCGATCGGGTGGCCTGCCGCAAGGCCCGCATTCACGACTCAACCGTCTCTATTTGGGAAGAGCGGGTCGGAATGCAGAATTGGTTGGCAGTGGCTGCTGATAGTGTGGCTAGCTGAAGACTTGTGTTACACTGCAGAAGACGATCCCTGCTGTCTTGGACTGTGTCTGCGCTCTTGGAATGCCTATCGGTCTCTGCGGCGCGGAAGGAACCAGCGACGGATGGGTAATGCGCGTGAAGTGACACAAAGGAGAGGAATGGCAGATGCAGGGACACTCAGCAGTGGTATTGGCTTCACGATGATATGTTGTTGAGACTGAGAGTAAATCCCTTGCGCCGGAGGACTGGTTCATGTAAGACAGCCGACGGAATAGGCTGTTCCAGTGCCCTGGCTTCTTCAGAAGAGGAATGTCCATCCCATCCACCGTGGTGCTTAACAGCCTCTTGCTTTGGCGGTTCGTCATTGTGAACGGTCGATTCCAGTCAGCTCACAGGGATGGACGTTCGCAGCGCAGATCAGGCATATCAAGCAAAGATCCACCCGGAAACCACAGGTGTCAGCTACAGTCGAGCACACATTACGCAAAGAGGCTCCGATTGTGGTCGCTTCAGGGAATATGCTACGAATGTCTTCAATGATTGCGGCCAGTCACAACGAAGAGTGGAGATCGAGACAACATTGGCGCCACCGTTGCGACAGAAGAAGAAATCGAAATAGTGGAAGTGCTACGTTTGTGGTAGAGGGCTGAGATCCTATTCGAAAGGCCCGCGGTTCTATTGGTTCTTGCTCCACAGAAAGGTCTACATGGCTGCTCCGGGTGCAGAGATCGGTTCTCAGCTCGCCTGTGATGCTTCGATGAAGCACCACGGTACTTTCCCAGAAGCTGAACCAATTCCTCCCCACACGATCGATGATGACCCCAGCCTGCTTTCGGATATGGGATGGAGGTATCGATGAACTCAAAGCCCATATTGCAACCTAAGGTCTCAGATGTCTCGAGGCTATTGCTGCCACAGTCTAGACCGAGACCAATCGGGACATGCCAGGTATGACGACAGCGTATGGTTGGAGATCGGAAAATGCTGATGGAGGCCAGGACGCGTTCAGCGTCCCGACCTGCTGCCTTCCGTGGTTCGAATTCATGCCATCTGTAACGCTGGAGGATGAGCCCAGGAGCGGATCAGCACATAGTGTAGGCATCTGCTGCAATCGTCAATGATCTATCGAACGCCTCTTCAGATGTGTTGCCTCCATCGGGTTGGGCACATTGCCCTTTCCCCACTGTGATCACAGCATGTTTGCAATCAAAGGATGGATGATCCCTGGGTAAGCACAGCCAGTAGCAATAGTGTCGGTGAATGGGGATGAGATCACCATTCTCGCTTGTTGGATTGGTTTCGTCATGTACAGACGGCGAACGGTGGAGCGTGAGGGTAGACATAAATAGCCTCCCGGATGCCAGAATGTTGTCACCAAGACCACAGCGCATCCACGATCATCAGATTCCGACTTAGTAGCTCTTTAAACCAGAAAGCCCGCCTCAAGCGTCTATCTTCACCATGTCTGGGGACTGCATCGATAAGCACAATGTCCAAGGTGACATCTGGTAGGTCAAGAGCTCCCTATCCCATGCTCATGTGCCTGACTGTCGACAGGCCTGGACTATCGAAGAAGTATGAAGATTTTCACTTCTTCCGCATTCTCAATGTGGAAAGGTTCAAAAGTCACCTCAGCAGCTTCATCCCACACATAACCGACTGTGAGAAGGCAATGCAGGACAAAGGCCTTATCAGACAGCACAAGATTGCTGTTGCTCAGGGGACTGAATCCCCCAAGTTGCTCGACGTGGTTGGAGTCAACATCTCCTTTACTAGCAAAGGCTTGGCTTTGGTAGGGCATCCCGAACAAATGATGTGACAGACCAACTCGCTGACGAAGTGGCTTCAGCTGGGCAAGCGCGACATCCAGAGTAAGGCGTTTGAGATTGGTCAATTGGCTGACATGACCGACACTGCCAATGGTGGTCGTGACAAAGCGACGGACTGGATGGATGAGTTCAAGAACAAAGAGATACATGGCCTCATCAATATTGGTGGCAGCAGCAAAGACATTGTGGAGAAGAAGTGGAAAGACATTCAAGCCCTTTTCGTTGGACGCTTCAAATTTACCACCAGCATTGAGGAAGTCGTAGCCCTCTCTGGAAAGGATAGAGATGCTCCCAACGGAAGCAAAGAACAGTTAGTAGAAACCACCCAACAGGACGCACGAGCTCACGAGTGAATAGCTTTGGGTACGAGGACGGTATCTCGCAGCCGAAGATTCAAGGATTGGACCGGCCGGAGGAGGGAGAGAAAGCCCCGCCACTGATCCCTCCCGGGTAGGCGTCCTTCCCAAGAGTCCCTCCGCAACGATCATATGCTTACTGGATAACAGGATCTTCTTCCTCGGCCACCGGGGGCAGCCTATCTGCCAACCTGACTGGGCCCACGAAGGCAGCTTCCTCGCAATTCGGAAACTGCAATGCATGGTTCCAGAGTTCGACAAGTACGTGAGCATCAGACTTGGTGACCTATGATCAGGAAGCACTAACGAGCGTGAAACCTAGATATCTGGAAGATGAGGCTTCAAAACATAACCTCACTAGCGAACAGCTCGCGGCGAGGTTTATGGGACGATGGCGGAGCGGTATGACAGGCCTTTCATATTTCCATGGAGATATGCTGATTTAAACAAATGCAGGAGCTCCAATTGATATGGCACCAGACCAAGACAATCCCGCCCTGGCTCACAGTAACAACTTCGATTTCGACCCAGCGGACACCCAAAGCCGATGCCCATTTGCCGCGCATATTCGGAAGTCACGGCCGCGTGCCGACATTGAAGATCGCTTCACCCGTTCCATCTTCCGCCGTGGTATCACCTATGGACCCGACGTGACCGAACAGGAGAAGAAGGATCATAAGACGACGGTAGACCGTGGAATCTTCTTCATGGCCTACTCTAGCGACATTGACAACGGATTCTCATTCATGCAAAAGAGTATGTTACCCATGCCCTTTGGTGGCTGGAATAGTGTAACGGAATGCGCTAATCAATCGGGTTATCTGTAGAGATGATTAATAACAGCCAGTGGCCAGAGCGAGAGCCCGCTACTGGGCCAGAGGGGGCCGGCCTCGATCCCTTCTGCGGCCAGGCTGTGCCCCCAGGCCCACCCAAGTTCTGTATGGTGGATGGCGACAAGAAGACTGTTCATGTGTCTTTGGATAATTGGGTGGTCGCTCGAGGCGGCGAGTACCTTTTCGTGCCTCCCATCAAATTTCTCAAGACCCTCAGCAAATCTACATAGGGCTCTGGGTTGTGGTTGGCAGAAGGTCCGGGAGCTGCTGGCTACCCGCGTGAGGAATGGAAAGGCCTACAGAAGTGATAGCAGGAAACGGTATTTTGTTGTTTTGCTATAGTTGTCTCCTGTTTTCTAGGCAATGTATTTCGGGTTTTGTCACGGTATTGGCACCATTCAGACGTAGGCCATACTGCTGTTGAAGATGTGACTAGAATTTTCTTCAGTTAAGCGTTTCGACATAGCCGGAGTTAGCTCCAAGAATTGTTGGTAATATAGGATATTATTGCATTCTGATGTTCCAGGCTGATTGAAACGCATGAAAGACGCCAAAGCAGACTAGGTGGTTAGTCTACATCTAATCCTGAGTGATTGTGCTGCCCCTAATGTATCTCTTCCTTGGGCAAAGGAACCGTCACTGCATGCTTAGCATACCGTTCGCTCTCTTCATTCCGACGACGAATGTACGAGGTGACATGCTCGGGCACCGGAGCAACTTGATTGCCTTCGCTCGGAACTGGCTCACCCATGGTCTGCCAGATGGGAATGACGCCCGTCCACACACGAGCGGTCACCTCTTCGTTCTCATAGTCCTTCTTCAGGTCCGTGACTCCACCATCGCGAATCTTCCCGCTGGCACTGACTACCTTCACGCGCAGAATGGTCGTCGACTGCATCTCCGCGTTGTCGGGGGGCACCCGAGAGTGACGCCAGCGGTCTGTAACCACGGAGTTGGTAATGAGTTCCATTGCGTAGAGCCGCTCCTCGTCGTCGTCTACGGGCTGGGCGTATCCTTGAATGACGGCAGAGCGATAGTTGTAGTTGTGCGAGTTTGGCGTCAGGGTCAGGACGATTCCGTCGACCATCGTCGCGCATATGGACACGGGGAGCCCGCCCTCTGGGGATGACGCGGCGGCGGAGCGGGCTTCGTTCATCAGACGCGAACTCACATACCCATGCATGTAGATATCGAGAGGCTCGTCGAGGCCGGAGGAGGGGTGGTGGAAGTCTCCCATGTGGCCGATCATGGGCAGAGTGACGGGGAAGGGCTCCGAAGGGTCGGTCAAGGAGACGTGCAGCACGGGGGCCACATTGACGATGGAATGGATGGCTTCGAGATCATAGGTGGCTATTTCAAGCGTAGCATCAGTTAACTCGAATGCATAAAAAAGGGGAAGCGTGAACCGTCGTCGTTCGGTGTGTACCTCTATGTTTGTAGCGATTGACGGTGTTCGCGGATCGTTTGGGATATGTCAGCGTGCGGCCCATTTTGCCGGTCGGTTGGCCCCAGTCGAAGGACAAAAGAGTACGTTAATGAACACGAGCAGGTCAACCCAGCGGCCGGTATTTATCTAGACAAAGAAACCGACGCCCCCTCCTCGCTGGCGGGGTTTTGCTGATATTGCGGCGCCGTGGATTGGCTGTGGGCATGCGCGAGTCGCGGTTCTTGGTCGCATTGGGACTTGATGCTCTCGTTTACTTTCCCGACCAGGAAGCCCAAACCCCCCGTGCAGACGGTATGATTAGCTTGCTCGGGTGCGAAAGACCTGTAGGATTCTTATCTTTCCATGGTTTTTAGCTTCCCGGGGCCACACTGGTCCTAACCGCCGAGTCATCATCGCGTTTCGTGGTACTACTCTTGGGACTCGTATTACTGGTACTGAATAGGCTACGCCGAACAATCACAAATTTTTGTCAATGCTAGCTCGGTTCATTCATAGGTTTTAGTATGCTACCGTGTGCTACATTGTCAAAAGATGTCAAATCACGCTGGGCCATCGTGACTCCTCATCCCTGCACGTAGCCATCTTGTCGTACGAACTGGCCTACGAACCCCTGGATATCCGCGCTACGGGAGGTAGATTTCCCTTGCTCGCGACACCGTGGCGAGATAAGCCTATATTTTGCAAGTGGGGGCGGAATATTGTGGGTACTAAACAGCGCGACACACGAAACGACCGACGTTAGCCTTGGAGTTCTCACGGTATGGACATACAAGTGACACTTACCCATCTGGTGGCAATATCGGGGTGGCTAGCAAGGTACTGAGCCAGATACTGGGTCCCGACGCTCTCACCATCCCTTGTGCCAGCGAGGAACGTCCGGAACTCATCGCGTGCATCGGGGAAACGCTGCAAGATATCGTCGCGCAGTGTGTTCAGCGCTTCCTGGGTCTCCTTGGCCGCCACAGCGGTATCCATGCCAATACCCGTGCCCACCGCAATGCTATAACGGGGGCCCAGGCCAGGAGGGGGAGTCACAACCCGGTGCCAGGGAGCCCTACAGATCCCATGGGTCATCGCTTCCAGGGCTTGGCCGGCAATAAAGACAAATGTATTGTCAAGGGGGGAGCGTCAATCCATACCCCCTCGCGTGTTTGCACCTGCAAGCAACGATGGGGGGAGGCTTGGAAAATCAGTGTGGAGAATCCCTTGTCTCGGTGAGCGCCCAACCCCACTTGCTCTTTGTCTGTTGCTTGCGAGGTTGGGATTTCCGGATATTTCATGAGACGAAGACGGTGCTGCTGGTTCTGGAAGAACCGGCTCACCAGTTCTGGGTCGATTCCCATGGCTTCGCTCACCAGGTTGCGCATTGTGTTGGAGACGTCCGATACTTGCTCTATCCATTGTTCGTATACGGTGCGGAAATGTGGAAGCCTGTCCGGTGAAGGCCACTGGTTGGGTGCGAGAAGGTTCAGATAGGCTGGCCCGCCCGTCGGGGCAGGGTGTGGTGTTGAGATGGTAAGATGCTCCCGCCAGTCGGTACGGTTGGCAGTTACCTCTGATCCGAGCTGAAAGGTGAATGCACCGACTGAGCAATGAATAACTTCCACCTAAACAGAGTCACTTACCTTGGTATAGCCGAGGAAGCTGGGGACATTCGCAATGTCGATTTCGGCCTTGTCCACATCGGGAAGACTGAAGAATGCGTCACATTCTTGTCGAGCTTCTTCAAACAATGAAGCTTGCACGGGGTGATTTTTTAAGTAGAAGAGCCCTACATCACGTAAGGCTGCCAGCATGGAGTCCAAGAAGGCCTGTCTACCCTTAGGTGTATGGACCAGGGAGAAGTCCAGAACCGGGACAACGGATGCAGAAGACATTTTGGGTTGTGAAAGAAGGAGGCTATCCCACACGTACACGAAGGGTGAATCTGGTGGTCACTGTGGTATGGTGGCTATGACCCTGTTTAAAGCTGACTAGGCATACGAGGTGGGAAGGGAAATGTCTCCTCCTGGTGATACCAGACGAGGGCAATGGCAGCACCCCCTCCGCCAGAACAGATTCCCACATTACCGCGGACGAGACATTGATGTCAGAGATGAGGGGTTCCTTTCTGCAATGCTAATCGCAACTCCTTAGGGCGACATCATGTGGACAGTTCAGCATGTTCCAAGTTGATGCCTGTCATCTGCACAGGGATCCTTCGTCGCTCTGGTGAATAATATATTCAGTCGTCACGCCAGCCACCCTCTGCGCCCATCCTGCACGGCCTAAATTAGTCTGCACAATATCGACCACTGCCAGAATTGTCTCCTCCTCAGGTTCCGACATTCCGCGATACGCATTTCACAACAAAATGCCTCGAGGACGGGCATCCCACGCCGTCGCGAGACAGACAGCCCCGGAATGACCGTGCGCCGAGTAGTTACCATGCGGAGGCCACCATTTTGACCCATTACGCAATCGTGATGTCTGGAAAGAGAGGGGGAGAAACGTAACACTTGGTAACATACATCGGCAATCAGTCATGGCATATTCGTAGTTTCCCCGGTGCGCTGAGCTGTCGAGACGTAGGCCTTCCCAACATTGTCCAACCTGCAAAGTACACTGTTCTACAACATAGAGCTACTTTTTGGTAGATTTACTAGAGAATCAAGAGTTCCAGCTGTTTCTTGTTTCATGTTGTCAGTTTTTACTTGCTACCTATGAACAAATTTCTGATGTCCATGCCGTATGAAAATTATCCCTCCTGGAACTACCAGACTCCAAGCGCGTAAAATACTCCCAACTACCTCGTCCATCATTCTGGATATGCCAATACTGCCACTTTCTGCCAATCCTCGTTTGAATCGAAGTTGTTGCGAATGGGGTCTAACACAAGATTCAAGCCTGCTGCCACCGATGCCTTCAACTCGGCCGGTGTCAAAGAGTGGGCCAAGAAATCGTGTTCCAGGTCCTCGTAATTAAAGTAGGTTCTATCTTCGCCGGTGGCGCTGGGCACAGTAAAGGGGTGTGACCCACCTTCCAGGGCCATGCGAAGTCTGCAAAGGGGCAATAGAATGTGTCTTGCCATCGCTAACAAAGCATTCCCTTCCACAACCCCCGGCATACATGTTGCCTCACCTATCTTGCTACAAACGACATCTGGTGGATCGAGAAGTTCAATTTTAGTGCCAGCCGCATGGGAGGAGGACATTTTTTCCGTGGTTAGCCCGGGGATCATCTCAGTCGTGAGGTGGGCTCGACTTGTGTATCCGAGGTGTGGGAGAATCCTTTCAGCTAGGGCGAAGACACCGGACTATCAAGTTGATTGTTAGCTTATGGGCACGGAGAAGTATAGGGGTTTCTTGTGGTATCTCATGCCTGGTCTTGCCCTCCCAGTTGGAAGTCCACGTGTAAATACTCCTCACAGAGAACCTGGCGTGCAGGACACAGAAGCGAGCTTGTCATGGTGGTTGTCGCCATCTCATTGGATACGGCACGCACATCGTCGATGGACAACAAGGTGTATAGCCGGTTCAGATCATGGCCAGACTGCTTCACCGCGGCGAATAGGACGGACTCCCGGACAAAGTGGTCTGCCATCTGCGGGATCCCCAACGCTTCTACGGTGGCACGGACAAGGAATTCGTAGTATTGGGTACGATAATCCACCAGCTCCCTGGGATGTTTATAGTTAATGAGGTATGCATATTCGTCGGCGAAATAAATACTAAACTGGCGGGTAACATTAGTCGAATGTTAGATACCAGAACCTGAACAGTAGTGTATCTGCAGCGCAACACTCACATCGATCCCCGCGGCGACCATCTCAGCGATCTTGATGAGTGGTACAAGGTATCCGATATGAGCTGAGGGTCACAAAGCGCATGAGCATGTGTCACTCTATAGTGGCGGGACGGGCCACAGCGGGCCGTTATACTAACGTTTTCCCGTCGGAGCGGTACCTAGAAACAATAGCATCGTCAGCCATCGAGGTATATCCTCGCCTGTCGCATACCTATTTTCAATTAACCTACCCCAGAATCCGTGAATCCTCTTTCCCTGAGCTAAGAGCTCGTCAATCACGGCCCCGTTGCTCAGGCGGAGTCGGCTGGAGGGGAACCGCAGGCGCTTGTCGCCCGTCATGATGGCTGGAGGATGGGATCCAGCGATGCTGGGTGCTAGACGAGGTCAACTATTGATATTGGGGTTATAGAAGCTCTCCATGGGTGACTGGGGGACGTAATGGCAGCACCAGAACATTATAGCAACACTCTCCATGCCGGCAGGGCACCCGCTCGAGCTCAATTACTCTCGAATGATGGACTATCGACTGCCGAAGTTGACAGCCGTTGACATCCTGCTCGCCGACGTGGGAGATTCAGCTGGGACGGAAGAAGCCGACAGAATGGCGAATGCACAGTATCCCATTCCTTGATTCAAACAGAAAAATGAAACAAGAAAAATCAAAAAGCAAAAATACGCGCTTGTGCGTTGTAGGTTCCAGCCTGTTTCTACCTGCCAGCCTGCATATGCACTCCTTGCTTCTGACATACCAACCGGATTTGACGGAAATTGGTGGAAACCCCCCTGAATAGAAGATTGAATGAGCATGCACCCCCAGCTGCCCAAAGCGTAGGCTTGCGTAAATGGCACTGTCAGGAAAATATATTTGTTTGGTGTACATCAATACTGGATAGGGTTTCGATACGCATTACTAGTAAAACTTTATGGTTCAGGCGTGGAGAGTAAATATCATGGATGATTATGCTCAATTGGCTTTTTTTTGGATCTAGACTGCTGTCAGAAACTGGAAGAGGCATCCCGGTGGGTGGCTGAACGCAAGTCCAATCAGTATATTGAGGTTGCTTTGAGGGTGCAGTAGTGGCTTGGCCCTGGCAAGATGTGGATGCATATTTCCCTGATCCGGCCGTGTTGCGAGTACAGCCGCCCGTGGCAATTATCTGCAGGCTATAGACGCAAGTTCACACAACTCGGTTGCTGTTCCAAGGCTCGCTTTTAAATTTCGACTTGTTAGTTTTGATTCACTTGACACCTGCATTAACTCTCTGGCCTTCCCCACCTCTATCAACCTCCACGAGCGACAATCTTCATAGTACTCACGCATGTCTGTGATGCAACATCGGAAAATCCCTCGCAACACCAACCAGGGAGAACATAATCGAGAAGAGGGGAAACTGATGATATTCGGCCAAGGGCCTCACCAATCAATATCTGATTCATACTGCATAGACACGGTAAGCCCGAAGTAGCCGGCACCGACCAAGCTCAATCTCCTAGACCATCCCCACCTTTTGACGCTCCTGCTTTGTCCCAGTAGCTCTGACACATATATGGCAACTCTATAGGCGTAAGAACGTATCGGTAGGTTACCGTTGATGCCATACCACATGGTTTACATCAGGAACACTGCTCTCTCGTTCCATCCTAAGCAACGTAGACAATAATGCCGTCCACAGCCATCACGGAAGCGGTTCCCCCGAGGACTGTCATCGACATCGGGTCCTGGGACGTGTCAGTGTCCTTGCGCAAGATGCTAGAGGACAGGTTTCTTGCAAAGCCCGACGGCCAGCGCCATCTGCCGACTGCACTTCTCTGTGATGAAGTGGGCTTAGACATGTGGCACAAGTGCGCTGCTTTGCCCGAGTTCTACAACAAACGAGATGAGATCAACCTGCTACGCCACTGGGCGGATGAAATCACCGCGCATATTCCAAGTGGCGCAGTTCTGATTGATTTGGGTGCTGGGTACGTACCGCATAGTCACAATATACGATCTAAGCTAACAAGATACACGAAATGAAGCGATGTGAATAAGATCAAACCAATCCTTGACCAGCTTGAATCAACCCAGAAGGATGTGACATACTATGCGCTAGATGTGTCCAAAGAGTCCTTGATAAAATGCATGGATATTCTGCCTGCTTCTTACCAACACGTCAAGTGTTATGGTCTATGGGGCACATTCGACGATGCGCGAGTATGGTCCGACAGGATCACTGCACCGCGCTGGTTCTTCTCACTGGGATCCATCTTCGGAAACGATAGGTTTGACATCGCTGTAGCTGACCTACAAAAATGGTCTGCCATCATGCGGCCTGGGGATCGCATTTTCCTTGGTCTGGATGGGTGCAAGGATGTCGAGAAAGTATGGCTTTCATACAATGACCCGCAGGGCCACTGGCATGATTTCGTCAGAAATGGCCTGCATCATTCCAACCGTGTTCTTGGCCATGAGTGGTATCGTCCAGAGGATTGGGAGATCACGGGCGTGTGTGGGGAGACTCCCACGTTCCGCTATGTGATCAAAGCAAAGCGAGACGTCAGCTGTAAACCGTTGGATCTGGAGATCAAAAAGGGCGAAACCATTCTGACCACAGAATGGTACAAGTATGGCCCTGAGGAGATGCAGGAACAATTCAATCATTCTGGGTTGCAGGAAACTGCTCGCTGGGAGTCCCCTTCTGGACCTACTTGTGAGTTCCGAGCTTCACACTTTGTTCAGAGAGACTTCCGTTATGCTGACATGATTGACAGGGGACTATCTACTGGCTGCCCGGTAATCGTAACTACGAGTTGTGGTGTGAGAGCGGAGTACTGGTAGCATAGCAGAATCGAATACACCTCAGTGAATGTCCCTGTTAAGGGAGTTATTATGCGAATACTAGGTCAAATTAAGATATTCGTGATGCACCAGGTACATATAGTCGAAAGTAGGAGAATAACATACGGGATGTAGGAGGGAAAGTGAATACTCGTCTTAGTCCTGGTGTGTTGAGGTATCTGCCACACCTTACTCAGAGGATGCAATGCTTGTTACACTACGTGGAATCCGCGATCAGTATTTTGTAAACCGATCTTGCTTCAATGTCGAGAGGTTAAGGTTAAATTACAGTACAAGTATGAGCAAAACTCTTTAGGTAGCAAGGACATGCCTGTTCCAGCGTTGACAATCTGAAGATGAATACGGCGGATGTAGACTGTAGTTATTCATTTCGTCGAATTCTACTGTGAATGTGAGGGGTCTTTGCTTTGAGGAAAGCCCCCAACCTAGTTTTCTGTACAGATCTCAGGCCACCTTGTCCGGTCGGAGAAAATAGCTAAGCAGATACCTCTCTTCCACCCCATCTTCCGGCTGAGTTACACGGTGAAGACAAGAGTGCAACTGGCCGTTGGACTGTTCCTGAAGGGAATTGGCAACATTCACCACCATCTGCCCTGGCCTATTCTCAATCCACTGGTACTCGTTCGTCAGCGGGTTCTTCAACTGCATGCATAGATGCCTGATGAACATCAATGTCAGCGTTCCACCGTCGGTATGAGTGTTGTCTTTAACGTCCGCTAGCTGAGCTTGGGTCGGTGCGCAGTACACCTTGAAACCAGAGTCACTGGGCATTTCAGGTCGATGGTTATTCTCAAATCGATCGGGCCCCTGTCGCATGAGCCCATCAGAGAGGGCAGAAAGAAGGTGCATTGCTAGCTGATGACAACCCTCGGAGAATGCCATCAGTGGCTCCTTGTGGTCTTGCAGAAAACCAGGATAACCAGATAGTCCATTGGAATGGTCATCCAAGGCGATCTGTTTGTTAGTTAGACCTCTACCCCAGTGGTAAACTATCCCTAGGATGCAAATATGCTCACCTCAAAGGACTCATGGTCTGCGTATTTCTTGTACCTATGACGTGATGTTAGTCTTGTGTTCCTAATCTCCCATATATGCTATCACATACCCACGGTCGTAGTTGGGATTGAAGTTTTTCATCTTCTCGGGTTCAGACTGACAGAAGTACTCCTTGACCAGAGTAAATATTTCCGGCACATCGTCCACCAGACCTCTAGTAGACTCCCCATCAAGATCGATACAGAAAAATCCTGGAAGTCGAGCGGCTTCGAGAAGGTCACTCAGCGCCGCCGGTTCCTTGGCGAGGATTTTTTGCATGCTGATACTTTTGATGGAAGCCATGTCGTGGCGATTCTCTGTAATGATGGCGGTAGTACTCATTTTGGCAGTTATCTGTAGTGGGAAACGAAAAAAAACCTCACCCTGAGACAACGATAGAGAGGAATCTTGCGACTGGCTCAGCTTGTTCCTCTGAGGAACATCGCAACTACTTCCTTTAAGTCAGCTACGCCACATCGCTTCCATACGTAATTCTCCACCACGAGCAAATGCAGGTGCTGCATGCTGAGGGGTCCGTCCTGGCAAGGGTGTATGTTTTGGCTTGGCTGATTGCAGGGTACATCCAAGACCACGCATCATGGTCCTCACAGCTGCCATGGATGACTCGGAACCCAAATTGTGCTGCAGAGCCGGAACAACTCTGCCGTCTAACCCCCATCTTGATACATACCTCTAATGTAACCCCATTTAGTGTAAAGTCGGCGTAAAGTCTGCTCCCCTCTTCAATTTATCCCGTGGAATTATTAATCATTACGAGGTGGGTGTCGTGCTTACTTGCATCCCCATGATAAGCTCCATTGGGAGTTTGGTCCGATTACCTGGCCTTGCGTTGGGGGCTTGCAGATATTCAGCCTAAGTTACAAGTATAATACGATCGTGCCTCGAGTAAGATGTTTATTTGTTGCCGAGAGTAGCCCAAACTCACGGACCCTGTCTTCGCTTTCTCTGCGTGTTGACTCCTGTTTTCCTTTCTTTTGCTGCGCTGGCTTGAGAAGGTGACCTGGCTCCGAAATGGACATCAATCAGCCGGCCATACAGATAGTGGCGGCTTTCCTTATAATTCTCATTTTGCTCTTAGCCAGTGTCGATAAGCGTAAATTAGCTCCCTACTTGGGTGTAGGACATCGTTATATCTCCCACGCACTCTCGAGACCATTGGCAACTAGTGACGATAACGCATCTCGGAGCATTGCATTCTACAAAACTCTATATCATCGGCTACAGAACCTCGAGCAGTACCCTGGGATTCAGGAACAAGGGAGGCAGTATTTCGTCACATGGATCTCCGATGCCCTCAACCGAGCTTCTCATAATCCCGCAAGAGACATCTTGTCGGTCGAGCAGTACTCTAGGGAGGCTTTGCTGGCATTTGTCCAAAGCCAGCAAGAGCAGGTGACCGACCAGTTTGAAGCGTACCATACCCGGCGACGAAAGGGTGGCCAGAGGGAACATTTCCCTGACCGGGACGCAGCTATCAGGTGGCTTAGACAAGCATCGCCATTGAAACTTGTTGATGGTGCTTGGCTAGGACATATCAATGGCGTGAGCACCCCGTTCAACCTAAGGCCCGTATCCAAGGGGCTCTGGCAGATCCTGTCCGAGGAGCTTGGGGATGGCGATCGCAAGAAGCATCATGTGTTCGTGTACCAGGAGCTCTTAAGAAGTGTTGGCCACGTTCCGCCTTGCCCGTCTAGTTCAAGCTTTATACAAACAGACCATGGCGCGGACGATGTTCGGTTCTGGCAAGCGGCCGTTGCACATCTCTTGATTTCGCTCGCACCAGATTGCTTTCTGCCCGAGCTACTCGGATTCAATCTGTGTTTTGAGGGGCTTCAGCTTGATACGCTTGTGGTTGCAACGGAGCTCCGTGAAGTTGGGATAGATCCCTATTACTTTCTGTTACACATTTCCATTGATAACGTCGCTTCCGGTCATACCGCGATGGCTGCGGAATGTGTAATTCGGTATTTGGATCACGTAAGAGACTCTGAAGGTACGCAAGCGATGGATTGCGCCTGGAAGCGCATCCAGGCGGGTTTTGTGTTCTGCGGCGATGCTAGTTCTAGCTCCACAAACGCCGTAGCCACAGGCCCCTCGATACTTACCTCCAAGCCGGACTTGGAGGGGGACTTGCTCAATATCTTCGCTTCCAAAGTGAACGCGGCTCGAGGCATCCACTGCACAAGTAAAGCCAGAATTGGATCCCGTACCATGGTCGATTGGCTGGAGCCAACTTCATTCCGGTCACGGGAATGGCAACAAGATTTCCTGCGGAATCTAACCGATGCCCGACCCTGGGTATACAAGGGTGACAGTCAGAAGAGTAAACTTGTTCAGGAGCTCCGCTGGGGAGGTCGCATGTTTGGTTGCTTTACGGATCGAGAGCTTGGCGTTCTAGAGCGGTGGATTGATACACTGTACCATACGACTGTGGTTCATACACGCATGTCTGAGGAGGAGACGGAGTTGGACATGGCTATTGACACTATCCATCAAGCGAATATCGGCCGCAACAACGCCAACGACATCCAAGCTCCTTCAGCTATTCTGCCTACAGAGCCAGGCAGGTTATCACGGTCTGCCCCAATACGGTTCAGGTTGCCCAATCTACTGCCTCTCTGGTTTATGCATGGTTGTCTGCTGGAGGGATTCGTGTACGCGCCAGCCTTGACCACCAGTGAAATGGGGTGTGCCGTCATACGGATTCTACGTGCTCAGATGGGATTTGCCAAAGAGGGGCCCGTGGCCGCGGGGATGGATGAGATGTCTCGTATGGACTCACCCGGGATCATCGAGATGGGCCTGGAACTTATGAAACGCATGGACCTCCCCTCGCCCGGTAATATAACGGATATCCTACAAGCGTATCCATCTGACTTTGCAGAACGAATGAACCGCTATGCCATGGCACCCGTGGCCAACTTTCCACTGTTACTTGGCATACTACTGGCATTCATTGAACTGCAAGAGAAGGTTGTAGTATCGGATCTTTTGTCTCGAGAAAGCTCCGATAAATTGGCCGACATAGTCTTACGTGAGCGAGACAGCCTACAAGTCTGCCACACAGAGCTTGAACGCGACCGTGGCCAGTACGCGAAGTTCTGCAGTGGATATCAAATGGGGAGAGCAAACGTGGATACTTGCCTGGAAGTCGCATAGATCCGAGTAGCCTTTCTGCCACAAGCCAGCATCTTTTCTATGTGGATAGCTGTCCAAATGCCTGTCTTCTAATTGATGACCACATGCCTTACGGTCTACGTTAAATTTCGAATTCCCCCTTGCTGTCCGCTCTATTACGTTTCGTCCTGCCAGACCTTTGCTCAAATACATCTTCTGTTCCTTTAGTCTACGTTTAAAGGTAGAGAATATAAGACCCAGCGCTGCTGTGCAGTTAAGCCTGTTATCCTATCCAGACACATCAAGATGGTTCATGGAAAAAACAATCGTCCTAACATTGCCACTAGCTATTTTCCTTTCTACTATATATAATGTCATAATGGAATTTATTACCATCAACTGCCTTTTGTACCTCAGGTACGACTACGCACTATTTCGTTTTGTTGGTCTCTCATCTCCTGCATCCCATCTTAATGTAATTTCTCTTCCTGTGTACTCCGTACTACAACCGCATATACATGGACTAGCTCTACTGTCCAGGTCGTGCATTTATCGAGGTTACTGATTGTACCAGAATATATATCTAGACAGTAGAGCCCCTTTGAATATATCGGTGGCGATCCAATTCTCCATTGCTGTAGATGGTCTATCACAAAGTCATCGACCCTTATACCGCCGTCACCATCTTGCTATCCTCCCAGAACTCCTTGTGGCCTTTCCGGCCGGTCAACACAGTGCTGGACGGCGCGGCATTGCCGGCCTCTAGAAATAGTTTGCCTTTCATATTACCCCAGTCGACACTCTTCCATTCTCTACCTTCCCTGTCAACAAACACTGTGTCCGTATCAGGCCTCATCAAGTACACGACGGACAACTTGATCCGGTCTTTCTGGCGGGGGTCCGGGACTACTCTATGCAAAGAAGACTTCAGAGTGTTCCCAGAGAGGAACTCGACTGAGTCTCCAATATTGCAAACAGCATGCCCAGGCTTCGGCTCGATGAATGTCCACGCGTTCTTTCCAGGATGGAACACCTGGAGGCCGCCCACTTCCGCAAACACCATTGAGAGACTTCCCATGTCTGTATGCGGGACGTGGCCAACTTTCTCACTCTCCGGTGTGTAGGGGAGATACTTTAGGATTTCTAAAGAGGTGGGTGACGCGAAGTCTTTTTTATGATACCGGGCAAGACTATGGGAAGGATCTAGATTCATCGACCGCGAGAGACTATCTAGCACAGTCCGCCCGATGTCGCCCAAATAGGTGTTTGTAGTTTCCAGGAGAGATCGGGCATTTTGGAAACATGCCGGACCCGGAAGGGAGACATCTCTCCTGTACTGGCTCAGTGCATGTTCAAATAGCTGCACTACTAGTTAACACCTAGAATACCAGAGTCTTTGCGTTCTGGTAGGACACGGGGCTTACCAGGATGCCTTCCCATCCGTCTTTCTTCCCTTCCACTACACCTGTTCTTCTTCCCGCTGGTTTGTACCTTGACACCATGATGTTAGCCATGATTCCCGTATCCATCAATCCCTCGTGTAATTTTCTCACATGAAACTGTACTCCTGTTCGTCATCGTAGGAATTGCAGTCCGATGCCCAGTGATCCTTTTCCGACTGCGGCAGATCAAAGAACCGCAGAGATGTCTCGGCGACCTCACGGATTTGGTCTATCAATTGACCCGATGGATGGTCCCTGCAGTCAAGATAAAAGAAGCCCAGGGAAGTGCATGCCTGGAAGAGGTCTTGTGCAGCTTTCCTATCATCGTTCAGCAGGTCCTTGACGGAGATGACTGGGAGGCTGGCATCTTCGGCGACGTCATGCTGGATGGAGCTTGCCATTGTTACAGAGGTCAGTATAGGCATTCGCCTTGAACGTTTTGTTTCAATTTGGCACTTGCTATGTTCAGCCCGTCGTCACGAGGGGTAATGCTTCTCCCCTAGCCGGACTGCGGAATGAACGCCTTATCACGCATTCTCGACCTCCGCCATGAACGCTAATTCTCCGCAATCATATCCTATCTTTGACCCCCGTCGACTCACACTTTGCCACGGTCGATTTCCGTCGGTCGAGCATGCAGCACAAGAATGTATGTACATGGTGGCACACCTCCCTCAGCAATGCCTACATTACTCGCATGCGCAAGACAACGGACGCGGTGGCCTCTGCACCAATAGGCTCCCATTGGCTGCCAATCCTGGTGCAGGCCGTGGAAATAACTGTCAGCTCAGTCAATTACACCAGCTCCACTCCGTCCGGGTACTTTCGGCGGGTTGCTTTGCATTGCAGGGTGGATACCTTGCTCAGCTCAGCCATCTCCACTTGGCATGTACGTTATTAGCTTGCGGGAGCTAGCCGCCGGACCGTCATCGTCTTACCGTAAATGAGCATCCGAGCGAAATGGGGATCCGAGCCCATTGATCGAAACATATGCCGAGACTGCCCGCTGGACAGGGACTGGACGGATAAATGCTGCGTCATAGACTGAAGATGGGGGTTTTCATCCCAGGATCCGAGTCACAATCGCTGTCGAATAACACCTATAGAATTACAATCTCACCCTCCTCAAACCAGAGGTCCGAGCGCGGTTAGACAGCCACTGCGATCACATCTGCACTTCTTGCATTGGATTATGCAGCAAGTCATGGATACGGTCAGGGCCGAGCCTAGGTCTCCATGGTATCCACCCACCCCTGTGAGTTAGGCGTACTAGTAACGGTTGGAAATATTACAACCATTGGCGTATTATGATATCTGTCCACTTGATGACGATGGTCTGCGGTGAACGGGCGCATTCCCTTACTGGTGGTAAGGGCCATGCATAATATGCAGCTATGCAACATTGGGTCTCAACCAGATGCAAGGTGATGGTCATGTGGAAAGCCCATCTCAGCTCAACCACCACCTGCGAAAGGGCAGCCCACGGCCAGCAGGCTGCACATTGATCCTCATCTCTTCTCCTCTCCTCAATTATGCACACTGCAGGAGAGACACACCGAGGAATGCCGAGCCAGTGGCTCAGAGACGTCAATGCGTTGGATTGTGAGCACCCCAGCGGACTGAAAGGGAGAGTCCCATTGCCGTTCACCTTGCTCGTGTGCTAATCACAGATTTTGAGTACAGCCTTCCGCGATGTCTCTCTGCCTAAGCGGTTTCCTCACGAGTCCTACGTTTCTGAGCACATCCCTCGCGCTTCAAGGCGGCATTGTAACCGTCCTACTCATCCTCACCTACCCACTCGTCCTCGACCTCTATTACACGTTCGGCCTATCCCAATTACCTCGTTACAACACGCGAAGATGGTACGAACTGGGATACGGGCCCGCGAAAGCACGATATCACACCACGGCACCGATTCTGATTAAAGAAGGTCTGGAGAAGGTGTGATTCCATAGTTCCGACATGCTAGAAAAACAACAGCTGATTGGACTTGCTCTGCCCTGGGTAGCATCGAGGCCCGTTTTACATCTTCTCGGACAGCCAGTATCGACTCGTGCTGCCGACGCGGTATGCACACATGATTCGCAATGAGGATCGACTGAGTCTGGCGGTGTTTTTCAATGAGGTGAGGCCCATGGTTAGTGACTGTGGTACTCAGTGGTCTTTCTCACGTGGAAAAAAAAAATAGGAATTCCATGCGCATATTGCCGGATTCGAGCCGTTTAAGGAGTTGAACGCTGACAATGGCATTGTGAGGGATGTGATTAATTACAAGCTGTCGCGATCGTTGCGTATGTCGAGAAGTGTGGTGGCTGTTGTGTCGACTGACGTGCACTGAACTGAATGTGTGCTAACCGTCATCTTGTAGCCCTGCTCGTGGACCCCATCTCCCAGGAAGCAACCATCGCTCTTCGGCGATATTGGGGTGATGATCCAGGTCTGTCTATCATCTCTCTACTATCTAAGTTAACGCTGACGAGCGGACCACCAAGAGTGGCGCGAGCACCCCCTGAAGCATTCGGTCGACAGCACCATCGCCCAAGTGATGTCCCGTGCCTTCCTGATGGACGACCTCTGTCAGGACCGCCGCTGGCTGGACATCGTTGTCGAGTATACCGAGCAGATCTTTCTGGTTGCCCGGGTCCTGCGTCGCTGGCCGAAAGCCCTACGCGCCCTCGCCGCATCATTCCTCCCCGAATCTCGCAAGCTCCGAATGCTTCTCCAAAAAGCCCGAGACCTGCTGGACCCCGTTATAGCCAAGAAGATTCCAAGTTGCGATATGGCATCTGTGCCGGAAAAGCCGTCACCAAGCAATTTGGGAACCTTCAAGTGGTTCCACGAATGTGCCAAGGGACGCCCGTACGATGCAGCAGCCATGCAGCTCTCCTTCGCGTTCGTGGCCATCGACACCACCTCGGATACCATGGGCAACCTCCTGTCTGATATAGCGGAACGTCCTGAGTTGCAAGAGGCGATGCGGGAGGAGATCCGCTCAGTCTTTGAAAACGAAGGCCTCAGTAAGCCTGCGCTACAGAAGCTCATGCTGATGGACAGCGTGATGAAAGAGAGCCAGCGACTGCGGCCTGGTGGGCTAGGTAAGCGACCATCTACATTACCCCAACTGTCTGCCAGCTTCAGCTAACTGGCTTTCAGTTGCTATGCAACGGATTGCAAAGGACAAGGTTGTTCTACCAGACGGTACGAACATACCTCGAGGCACCTCGATCATGGTTGCTGCGCATCAAACCCTCGACGCTTCCATCGAGCCGCAAGACACGCGGTTTGATGGCTATCGCTTTGTGCAGCGCAACGAGAACGCCACCCGCAATCTATCATCTCAGTTTGTTTCTACTAGTCCCAACTATCTCGGCTTTGGGCATGGGAAGCAGGCCTGCCCGGGGAGGTTCTTCGCCGCAATGGAAATCAAAATCACCCTTTGTCACATGCTGTTGAATTACGACATGAAGCTCGTTAAGGATCGGAACGAGCAGACGTTAGTCAAGGGCCATAACTATACAACCTGTCCCAGAGCTACTATTGTTATCCGGAGGCGTAAGGAGGTGCTTCAGCTATAGACCACGGATCCCTTCCATATATATGCAATATAAGTATCCGTGGGGAAGGATACCAAATGGGAGTAACGCTGGCTGCCGTGGATACGGCGATTAGTGGAACATTATACACAGTTGCCGACTTTATAGAGTATATTTCAACCAAGGCTTGAGTTGATCTAGGTTAAGCCACGCAATACATGGACTGCAAGGAACGAGGTGAATCAAACCCCGAACGGGACACAAAATCTTGTCTTGCAGCAACCAGTTACACCATTTCGTCAGACTATCCTCTTAAATTCTCCATTGTACCATTCCATCTCTAAGCTCAACCCCCCGGCACAGACCCGTAGGCTTGCGTTCTGTCACGCAGGGTCCGGAATGGCCGGTCTCGAGTAACAGTTTTATCCCGAGCCCACCACCAGTAAAACGCTCCGCATCCAAACCCCGCAATAGCAACGATCGGCGCAAGCCAGTATGGCAAACTGGTATCACCCTGTCCCTGGGGGCTCCAAAACGGGGATACTAGGAGATAGACCTGAACAGCGAGGAAGACATAGGCAATTGACGTCCACACACGAAACGGATACTCGGCAGCCGGTACGCTTTTGCGGATGATAAACAGTCCAACTACCACAGCGAAATTGATCATCGCGGCCTGGTACTGCGATGCATCGATGAGGAAGTCATAAGCATCACCTATAGCCCGTCAGAGTTCTGGAACCTGTCGCATGGAGAAACCAACATACCGAAGGGAATCAGAGCCATGGCCGCCGCCGACGTCCCGAATAGGTACACAAATGTTGCCGGTGTTGGGTTGCCGGAGCGAGTGGTCTTGGAAAGCATGCTGGATGCCGGGATCACTTCGTCCATGGCAAGTTCACGGATTACCCTGCATACTGTAAATGCAACTGACATGATACTGCCAAGGGATGAAAGGGCGACCATGGCGCCGGTCACACGTGTCGTTGCACTCCCAAACACGCTGCCCAGTATGCGTGCCACAAGTTGTAGGCCGGTTTGTCTCATGTCGTCCGGTGTGGCAATGATCAGATAGGAGACATTGACCAGGAGATAGAGTACCCCGACAGATCCGACGCCGAATACACCAGCCATCTTGAGGGTGCGTTGGGGGTTGGAGACCTCTCCCAGGATAAGGCTGGAGTTATTCCATCCTTGAAACGAACCAAGCACTTTGAAGAGACTTACTGTATAGTCATAGAGATTGCTCGACGACCCAGCAAACGGCTGCCGGAAATTGGTCCCCCGGTCAGTAGGGCCCTTGCTCGGAATCACACCGACAGTGATTGCGAAAGCGGTACATATAATCAATAGTAGAATGGCCATCTTCACCAAGGCCAGAAGATTCATGATGCGGAGGCCCCATTTCTGTGATACGGATAGGATCGCCGCGACTACAAAGAGAACGGCTATTGCAAGTGCTCGCTTCTGTAGGTCAGAGGCAGTGCAATCGACTGCTAGAAGGAAGTTATCGGCCACAACAATGCTCGCCAGGCCTACATGATCGCACTTGGGTAATTAGCCTATTCTGTCTCATTGCTTTCCTCGTTTACATAACCGTACCTCCGAATGCGAAAAGTATGTAGAAGGCAAATAGAGTGCTAGCAAGTCGATACGGTCGGGGGTACGCAGCCTCGAGGTATACTTTCTCTCCTCCACTACTAGGCATTAAGCACCCTAATTCAAGCCAGATGTAAAAGCCGCACAGTGAGAGTGTCAGACCGAGTACCCATAAAGAGAGCGCGGCTCCTGCACTGCCAACAGAAACTATGATCGAGGACGGGACGGAGAATATCGCTGCTCCAATCATGCGATTGGCCCTGTATCAACCCGGTCAACGGGTTCCTAATGGCAGAAGCATAAGTTAACAAAGGGAGAGTGCGTCATACGGTAGTAAGGCCGTTGAGACTAGCCCCAGGTGGCGTGGAGCATTTGTGCCCATGATAATGTTGTATCCAGGCCTTGACGAAGAGAAAGGACTTTCACGGATGCTGGAGTCGCTTGCACGTCGCGAGAGAGCCATCGTGTCTGTATAGATGGTTATGCCTCCACAGATTAACTATTGCGAGGGATGTACAATCTGAAAATTTTTATGAAACTGGAGGGTACATTGAAGTTCCTCTAGTGCTCAGACCGGAGAAGTACAACCCCGCTCGACTTGCATAAAAATCATGGGTCCTAGAGTCACCAGATCCCTCCAATCGCTCTGAGAAAACCGATTGCATATAGGGCGGTGCAGCGGTGAGCCCGATAACTGACTGGCCAGTAGAGTGAGGCGACATTGCATTCTCGCATGTACGAAGACTAAGCGCAGAAGATGAGACCAAAATTGATATTCCGTGCGGTACCCTACATGGAGATATCCTTGGCCACACGTTGTGCTGGCTCTCAGTCATCGTAGGGCTTGGTACTGTATTCCGAATACTGGTTATTTACGCCAGGATAGCACCATGTCGCATGTATATGAAGGACCAGGTCATCCTGCGATATCTAATCAAAGATACTTTCATGGTGAGAATTGATTTTAACTTACTATACTTGGGATCAATACTAGGAAAATCTCGCCTATTGCATGCCGAGGGTGTCTTGCGGTCTACATTTTCTACAACAACCCCATGCAGAATACACCGAGCCATGAACTGGGGAATGTTGTATTTCCCATCTAGACAGTCCATCTAGGCAGTGATCTTGGCATGGTATCACTCTTTGGTGGTGCTCACTGATATGAACAGAATCAATAAATACTAAGTAGAGCTCAACACATCGTTACACAGCATATGGGGTGGTCCAGTAAGTCCGATTGAAGCTGAGAAGTAAGTCCTTGACACCGTCTCGGAGTTGTTAGAAAAGAGAATATAAAGAACCTAGTTTCCAGCAGAGTGAAGTTCGTGGTACAGAAGAAAGGCCGAGCGAAGATACAACGCAAGAGCATGTACTTAGGGCAATCGCTGCCTAGGATGTGGCCTATCCTTTCAGGCAACACCACCCCTGGTTTAGGCAGTGGCAGTCAAGCGACCCAGTATTCACCCTCAAGTCGCAACCATGGCTTCACCAACACTTGCCCACATAAAAGACTCCTGAATCCTGTGCTTTCATGAGCATCATATATCAGTGAGCCATATGCTTTTGTCTGTCTATTATCATTCGGTCACCATCTCGTACAATCTGCTCAAAGGCTTTCCTGTTCTGTTTCATCATGAGTGACGATGAAGGCGGCCATCTTTTTGATAAGCACGTTTGGAGGGAGGAGTCGTACTGGGGAGTTCCGATCGAAGAGTATGCCCATACATTCGTTGAGATGGAGGAGGAAGTGAATCAGGTCATGACCGAGGTCATTACGAAGCTATCTATAGGTACTGAGGCCATACTGACTTGAACAGGGTTGCAAGTTAGATGCTTGCCTAGATTGGTTCATCAGTTGCCTGGAAGAGAACAGCATAGACTATGGGAGTTTGTATGACCCCTCCACCTTGGAAACAGATGAGGTTTTCAGATTGGAGGAAATGAAGAAAGAACTGCGAGAAAACTTAAATCGCTTAATTCCCGGCTATCTTGATGGCGAGTCAGATATTTTAACGGTAAAGAAATTGACGAATAGACTGGCGTGTCGATGGCATAAAGTCCATGTGAGTAGCAATATAAAGGCGCCAGATGCGGTTTCCGATGCGCTTTTGGATACTCTAATGGAGAAGTATTGTCGCCAGTCGAGTGAACATGTTACAGCCTCGTCAACCACTGGATTGCAAGAACCGCAACAAGACAGCTTTCTAGACTCATGTCTTGAACTAAAGACGTTCATTGAAGGGGAGCGAGCTACTGCTTCCTATGCATGTGGGGGTAGTATCCCTATTGCCCAAACAGCTGCAGTCTCTGAGATCCACTCGCGAGTATCCGGCCCCATTAACATCTTCTGGTCGATTGGAAATGGCTCAGCGAGACGTTTGTCACTACCTCTTAGACCAGATGCTGAAGATGCGAGCCCCGAAGTGCTGCAACGGCTTATTGCCAGCTGTGGCCCAGCCAGTTTTGGTCGCGGAGAGCAGAACGTCATGGATTTATCCTACCGAAAAGCCGGAAAACTAGATCCGGAAAGCTTCGCAACAAGCTTCCACCCTGCTGACTTTGGAATTATCGAAGCTATTGAGAAGGTGTTGCTTCCTGGAATGCTCACCGAGGCAACGAATACATTAGGATCGCGCAAGATCTATGCAGAGCTTTACAAGATGAATGTCCGTGAATGTTTCCCTCCGTGATGGCCTAGCTGACTTTTATCCATAGATTTACTCGGGGCCATCTGGGCTGTTCCGTAGCCACGTTGACACTCCCCGCTCTCAGACCCAAGTCGGTTCCTTGGTTGTTTGTCTCCCTGCGCGTTTCAAAGGTGGAAACCTCCTTGTAAGGCACCAGGACAGGGAGGTGGACTTTGATTGGGCTGCAGGGAGTGAGGCCAGCATCCAGTGGGCTGCCTTCTATAGTGACTGCGAACATGAGATCAAGACCATAACCGAGGGAGATCGGATCACCTTAACCTATAATCTGTACGTGTCAAGCGGAGGAGAAAACGTGCTTCATTCGATAATCGATCCCAAGTCGCTACCATTGTACGGTTGGGTCAAGGACCGCCTCATGAAACCAGGATTTCTGGACGACGGTAAGTCTTTCTTGTTAACCCAAGCTTGCCACGCTCAATCAGCGGCGACTGTAGTCTAACTAACCAGCACAGGTGGTGTTCTCGGCATATTCTGCTCGCACGCCTACCCGCATACCGCCAATGCCACCACCCATGATCTCCCAGGAGGGCTTAAAGGCTCAGACATGGTATTATATTCTGTTTTCCAGTCCCTGGGATTATACACCCAGGTTCTGCCCGTCTTGGAAAACCACGGGAAGTACATTCCCGAAAACCCCGAGTTAGGGCTCAAAGGGCACATCGAGGGCCACTACGACTATATCGGCGAGGATGGTGACTATTACTTTTCAAATAATCTCCAGCCATACTTGGCCAGGAATATACCGCTTGCGGTGAACTTTACTGAAGTACTGCCACAGGTCTCCAGTCGAGAGGACCTTGCCGATATTGACCGACGATGGAAGCTTTTGAAGATGACGCGACGTCTGAAGGGTATGGCTGGCGCGATTTCTTTCGCACAAAGAGAAGGTCTCCCCTACACAGAAAAGGGCCCTCTTGCAGAAGAGGGAGCACGGGTTGGATCACGCCTTCGACCTTACGACACGACGGAATTGGGGAACGACATGCCGATGGACGAGGTAAGCTTTCCTCCATCCCAGAGCTGTTGATGTCAGGCACTCACGGTCCCTGCAGGTGCTCCACTATGTCTGGCCAGCATACTATCTGCCCGGGATTACATGGCTCACAGAGCCAAAGCACGAAGAGATGGCATTTAGTCAGGTCACATATGGAAATGATGCTGGTCTTGGAACCCGATACTCGTGCGCTGCTATACTCGCGGTGATACCTCCATGGGATAGAAGAGATACACTTCGCGGAAATGAATCCGAGGGTAAATAAGCAGGGCTGAAGTAGCTTGCTTGTTTGCAAGGTTAAACAGGTGTGAAACGGTATTATGTTAATGCTTGTCGGATTTTCCAACCCCGCTTTCTCCTTGAGGTTTTTTCATTTTTCACTACTTTCGGGTATATTTACTAGGTTGTCTAGTCCTAAGATCTTGGTGTTAAAGACCAACTCTATCTGCTTATCCCTAGCGTACTTCGGAACTTGAGTATTATTCGTATTTATCCCAGCCCTTGCCATAAGTAGGGAAAGACGCAGGTCAAATCGACCAGTAAGAAAACTACCGTCACATCTTCGATATCCTCGACTAGCTCATCACCTATATCTAGTCCTTACTCTTGGAAGCACAAACACTGAGTCTATCAATTCCTCAAAAGGGCAATTGGCTATATAGGATACTTTCCTGGCCCTAGTTGCACTTTTCATGCATAGACCCAATTCATGATATAAGCATCACGTCGACTTCCATGTTGTATGGACCTTCACCAGTCCGAGGCTTCCAGACTGAGTCGCAGTTACAGCAGCTGAGCGTTTGGAATGGAACCCTAAGCCGTGATAGACATATCATACCGATGGCGCCAGAACATTATCCCGCCACCTATGGACATAACGCAAATTTTCACTATCTGCCCCATAGCCTACCTCAGACAAGCTAGACTCACTAGACCCTGCGCCATAATCTCTGTCGACTAACAGTTCCAGCCACTCATGCTTCCAGAGGTCCCTTTCTTCTGGTCTAGTTCCTTCAGTGAAGAGGATCCAAGAGAATATATTCCGTGTCGCGAGCTCGGAGAGTGTATCGTCAAATACCTCCTCTGTATCTGATCCTTCGCGAGGCCTTGTTAAAGCAAGGGCCCGAAGCCAGGAATAGAGGGAAACAAGCTTTCTGTATGTGGGCACCCAGGCGGGGATCCCCAGTGATGGCTTATAAAGAGTTGTGCATGCGAACCCAACCATCCTCCAACCCAGTTTTAACACAGTATTCCTAAGAGTGGTAGACTCGATGCTCGATTCTACGGCTTTCGATCCGCATGACATGCCGAAATCGTGAAACACTTTCTCCCCTTCGCATTTCCAGTTCCAGCAATAGTAGCTTAGTTGATGGTTACAGGCGTAGTGCAATCTGACATCGATCGAAGTATTTTGGAGTTCCACGAGGCCAAATGGACGATATGGAGACAGTGGAGGGGATATATACGTTTCTGAGTCCACGTCGGTGATAAACAGGAGGCGGAATTCATCTTCCCGGGGAATGAGTTCTAGACCATTGTTCTTGTGGACGGGCGCGAGACGGTGGTATTGCGGATCCATGAATGACTGGGAAGATGCAGTCCATGTGCCCGCTTCTAGGTAGACTGTTGGTAAATGCGAACAACATACTTGAAATATCCGGGGCAAGAGACCTGTGATTAGAGAGCCCAGCCACAGCGGAGCTATATTTGGTCTGCGTTGTGCCATAGCGCAGACAATGGCATGGTGGTTCTTCGATTGAAATAACGATGGAAAGATCTCCCTCATTGGAGGGTTCAACCATTGGCTGACTAGGTTGCATGGGATATCCAGTTCCCAGAAGCAACTAAATAAACAGGATGTAATCACACCGGATGTACATGATAAAGCCATGTAATGAGGGATCTCAGCAGTTGTTGGTATTTGGTTTCGATACGTGAGCTCAGTGTTCCGGTGCGAGATGGGGCTGTGTCCTGGCTGGGGCAAAGCCAAGCTGATACTCGCCCCAAACCGATTATGCAGTGGTATTGTCATGGTGGCAGCCAACGCACTAATCAATTGATCAAAAGCGTCATGATACCGGGCCAGGTTGAAAAGGTACTCCTGTGCTTGTGCCGAGGACGGTGGCTGAAGGTTAATAGGGGAGATAGCGGATGGAAGATGAGCACGATGGTGCAGTCTAAATGGACTGCTGTTCAAATGACATTCCCATGGTGGGTAGTACTCCTTACCCTCTCGTGTGAGAGTTGCCTGCCACCCTCGTCCCTCTGCGAGAATTGCAGCCCACCATTGAACTTCCGCGAAATCATCGGTTCCAATGTCAATGATGTAACTACCATCGGTGATTGGTGTATCAGTTTGATCTTGCTCATGACAGTCGCACCGAGCCTTGTTGTCAGTATAGACCACCGTGTCGTTCGATGTTGATCGGCGTATCTCTATCAATCGTGCCGAAAGAATATATGACCAGCCAAGGACGAAGACACCAAGATAGTTGGAAACGGGGTCTGGCAGGGGATGAAACCCGTTCCATTCTGAGATATATTCGCTGGAAAGATTGCAAGTGCTTGGCTTGGATTCCCCAATGTAGACATCTCGGGATCCAGTCTTTTTTCGGGGAGGTAGCTCGCAAGCAGAAGGTCTATGAACCGGCGTAACTGACCAACTAGCATACCCTTGTATGTATAGAGAATTGCTCCCGATGCGGTCTGTGGCACCGCTGGATTCGGGAATGGACGGTGTTTTATTGAGAAAGGCTTTGACATTACAGCAGGCAGAAGGCAGATTGGTCGCAGACTGAGCCGCTGAGGCTACTGCTGACCATGTTGACCTCGAGCGAGTCAAAACCTCATTTGAAAGATGAAAATCAGGGCGCAGGAGGTCACTATCGTCGTTAGGCATAGTGATGGCCATGTATGGGAGTAGGCATAGAGTATCATTTGCATGTTACGGTCTAGGCACCGGCAGCAGCAATAATCCGGCAGGCGGCGGTCAGGTGAACGCCCAGCGGCAGGGGATTTAACCCCAACAATGAAATCAGTTTCGGGACTACGAATGGAAGTATCTAACTGTCACTACACAGAGGCTCGAGAACGTTTTGCCGCAACCAAGGCCAATATGTAGTACTCGCATATGCCGACGCCCTGCGCAAAAGCTTCAGTAACTTAAAAGCTCCATACACATCTCTCGTGGCCGCGGCAGCAGCCCTCCAAGGTCCTACGACATACTATAACCAGCGTGTCAGCTAAGCTTAGACAACGTGGGAAGAGAGTTACGAACAAGCCTGTCCATGCCATTCTTAGTGGCACCAAATGTCACCCAGGTATGCCAGTCATGGCCAACAACAGTCCACCCAACCATTGGAGGTAGGTCGCAATACGGACGTTCCTGTTCGGAGGATTGACCCCAAAGTTTCCTAGTGTTTTCCATCCCGGTCGCAATCCAAGTAGCAAGTTGGGCAAGTGCTTCATCCTTCCCACCATTCTCATTTTTGACTTCAAGCCCGGGAAGAAGTAGCCGCCGCTTCATAGATGAGTCCATCGTTTGGCTCAGGGCACCGCCCGCGCCTGCACGAACGAGGGCATCATATATATCCAAGACCTGTTGAGTATGTATATGAAAGGAAAACGCATAATCGCACTTCTTCTGGACGCGATGGTTATTCGGCATTATCGGGAGTAGCTCAGGGTTGATCGTCTGGGATTGCCTTAGGTGTTTCTCTTCTGTCAGCTGGAAATTCCTGGAAAAAAGACAGTAAAAGGTCAACCAGGAAGACCTTACACGCTTTCCGTTTTTAGCATACTACCCCTAAATGCAAGGTGCAGCATAGGATAGACCACCTGACTGCACCACGCATTCTCATCCTGTTGAAATAGGCTCAATTCCCGGGCGTTGCTCAGTATTTCCGTGATAGTTTCCCAGAGCAAGTCCAGTTCACGATCCGATGGATTATCTGCCTCATCGTACGCAGAGTGCGGTATTTCGTTCGCCATGAGGGGGAAAGATGCACATATTCGGTCCTGCAAGTGAACAACACAGAGCTTCCGGTAAGCTATAGGCTTTTCTCGTTTGATATAGCTTTGGCTTACCTTCAGGCCAATGGGGATCACCCGTTCATTTAGACCTTCTGTGAGGGTGGTGCATAAAGCGGTGGCATTCTCTGTAAGGGAATCGTCAAGGGTAATTCACAGAAAGACAGCAGGTTTCGACGCTCGGAAATCATTCAGCAAGTCTCGAGCCGGAGTCACTGCGTCTTTCGACGGGCTGGAAGACGATCGATAGGAGAGCCTTATTCTCTCGGAAAGCTCTGTAACCGCAATCGCAGACGCACTTTGGTCAGGGTGCACATTATCGGCTTCGTCCAGGATCCTCTGACGTTTCGCAGGACTCATAGATCGGGCCGTCCTAGCTCTTTTCCGTTTCAAGTCATTTGATGGTGAAGACGGCGCTGTATCTGGTGGGGTAGCCACCGTTTCACAAGGCACGTCGCGAAGCCAGCGCCAAACGGCACTGTCTTGAGGGCTCATGACTTGCCAGTCATCGCGTTCAGGGCTAGGCGTGACTCAGCGAGCCAGCGAATGTCCGCCAGTCGAACTATGCAACGCGTTTATTGCTGAAGGGGCACTAAGAACATGGCTAACCTTCGCAGAGGTGCATGCTCAGTAGGCCCGTATGGTTGGCTGCTCAAAATGGATGTTGTTTGTTTGTAAGGTATTGGTGTATTTGGGAAGCGGTGACGACATCCAAAACGGCAGAAAACAGCCCTTCTGGACCCCGATTGGGGTTAGTCTCCTCAGTATATAAACAAACGCAGTAACAGGAAATATATATTCTTGTGCTGTTACAGATTTAGTGGCATATTGTCTGTGCGCCTTAATCATACGAGGCTTTTGTGTCATATGTCGTTTTGGTGTCGATGGCTTCCAGGTTTAATAACCACTACTACTACTACCGCTGCCAATAACTGCCAGTGTCCAACCCTAAACTATATATTTCGACATGCATTTGATGCGCATTTACCTTGGAACCAAGATTCAGCAAAACATATTACTAGTAACATTCCCCATTGATCATAAGGTGTATTTCAGTTTACCGCCCTCAAATACTATATGAAACATCTCGAGAGGAATATCCGCACGCGGTAGCTGGAAACTCTAGAAGACGCGATATCCGGGGATCCGGATCATGCTCTAGATACATACAAATAGCGATGCACTCAGTGACAAGTCGACCAAAAATCCACGGCTGCCATTGGGATAAGGTACACATAAGACCCATCCACTGTGCCAGAATCAAAAGGGCAGGCGGATCTCTCCGTCTCAGAAGCGCAAGAAAATCGTTCGACAACTTTCCCATGAATTCTGCGCATTTTGCCGAGTTTTTAAAATTCTTTTCTAATTGGAACAAGGCTGTCAACGATGCGAGAGGCTCGTAGTATGGATTTGTCTTGGCCGTGGTAGATTCGTCAATCCCACAGAGGTCAGCAAGATCGGGGTCGAGACCCTCCCGTCCCTGTTTAACTACGTGCTCCAAGAATTGCACTTCGTCCTCGTGGGCATGTTGGAATGTCGAGGCCCAGATACTGGAATCAAGGTACGGTTTAGCGAGGGTTATGATACATCGGAGGCCACTCTGTAAACAAAGCCAGTTCATTGCATCCGATTTATCGGATAACACCCACGAGTCTGTTGGCTTGATATTCTCAGGACAAAGACTGGTGAGCCCCATAAACATGCACGTTGAGAGGAGGGAATCAACATTCTGCGGAGTAACGTTGGAGGTAAGTGCCGCTTGGTATAGCTTAATTGCGCGCTGCCAGAAATATGTCTCTGCAAACTGCCGCGTTTTATTTCCGGGGGAAACGCGATTGAGGTGAAGGACGCCAACTGCAATTATTGTATACATCAAATACGGACTCTGCCAGGACATTCAGCTATTAGGAGCTGTACCGATCAAGTTAACAACGGGGCTGAAGCTCACCGTAAACGAAACCCGAATCATGTCGCTCCTCATGACGGCTCGGAGACCAGGGTTGGCAACTGTTTCGGTGGAGCACTTAATGAAATGTTGGAAGGCAACCATGCTGACAGGATAAACAGCATTTCGCTCTACCAGAGAAGTATTGGTGCCTGTATCCAGGTTTAAGACCTGCTCAATCCGTGTCGCTAGGTCACTCAGAGAAAAAGAAAATGTAATGTCGTCTGGCTTTTGCGTGCTTGATGCTACATCAGTTATAGATCCCTTTCCAGATGACCTAGTAGAATAGCTGCACGGTGCGCCGTATTTCTGGCATTTAATGCAGGTTGGTTTACCCTCGTCGCACTGCGCTCATGTTCAATATTAGTTCCAGAACAGTCGTCAGAATCGACATCCGCACTTTAACTCTCCGCTTCTTACAGGTTATGCAGCCCCCTCGCGACTTTTTATGGGGACGCCGCGCATGATATAACTTTTCCTGATTTGAATAAAGTGGCACTTGGAATACAGCCTGCCCAAGGCTGCTTGTTCGGGCGCGAATGTCATCCTGTGCGCCCCGCGTAATGAGACATTGTTCGACAGACATGATCTCCTGCCTACTAGGTGTTGCCGGGAAATAAAAGCCTGACTGTATCGCAGGACTTGAGAAAGGGTAGTTGGCCTGCTATCTGGCAAACAGATCAATGTTTGGTGTTGATCTGTCGGTTGCGTGCATCGCCACACCGGGCGAATCACGTGCTAACCAATACGAGGTTGGCACGAACCTGGTAAATGGACAATACTCTGCTTATGTGTTAGAAGGTCCGATCAATGACCTACGACTAGAAGAATTGCAGAATGCCGGTCATGTATAGCTGGTGGGTTACGTGGGGAGGCACTGGTGTGGTGGTTGATTAAGGCGAATTTGCGGGGGTACCAACAAAGGGAAGGATAACCTAGAAGAAGAGACCGACAAAAGGGCAAAAAAAACAAAACAAAAAGAGAAAAATTGTGGAAATATTGTTAAGGTATAGCCCAATTGCTTCATTAGAACAAAGTTATATGATATACTACGTAGGTAAAGATACATATTAGAAGGAGAGACATCGATATGTACACCGTATGAGGATAGTGAGAATTGACTTGCTAGACCCAAATCGTACTGAGCGATGTGAATCATGGCTCTAAGCCCGAGGCACACTCGATCCGTAGTGTAATAGACCTTCGTCTAGCCGGAAAGAGAGATCATGCCGTGTCTAGGCACGATTTCTCTACATTGGAGTGCCGGAAGGCATGGCACCGGAGGGAGAGCCCGAGGGCATACCACCCTCGCTACCAGAACCGCCTCCAAATGCAGCACTGTCGGTATTCTGGTGGCCACCGTTCTCGTCATAGTAAGCAGCAATGCTGTAATACGAGTTATCGGTGTAGTCGGCACTAGCGTTGATGCCAATCTGCTTCCAGGCAAAGAGGCCATCCTTCAGATCGTTTCCGAGGTACACATAGTCGGGGAATGGGTCATAAGAGCTGGACGCTTGTTCGATTGACCACATGTCATCAGCATTGCTAGTGATTTCTTGGGTGTTGGTGGTGTAAGGATAGGTGTCCTCGACGGCGGAGCGCAAGACCTCGTTCCAGAACAGCTGACCGATGTGTGCAACGCTGCCGGTTCCCACAACGAGTGTGCCATTGTTATCATGGACGGAGGCATTAAGGTGAGTCAAAAGGTGGGTGTGAGTGGCACGACCGTCATAGTGACCCGGGAAAATGGTTTGGAAGGCCACAACGCCGTCTTGATCAGATTCCTGGATACCACGCAGGTAAGTGCTATCCCAGCCGTCAGCCGCATAATTGCCCGAAGTGGATATGCCACTGTATCTGAAGTTAGCAACCTGTGTTCAATTACGGTGACTTGTGGGTGTGTACCTGTACACGCCGGTGGCGTTAGCATTCCAGATATCGACGAAGGCACCTGGAATTGGCTTGCAAGTGTTGACATCAATGTATTGGACCTCCAAGTACACGTCAACGCCGTCACAATACTCGTCCTCCTTGACATTGCTCCTCTGCACTTCGCCCCATACATAGTATGGTCCGTCGGTGATCGTGGGAGACAAGATGGCACTGGTGTTACCGCCGAAGACCGAGCTTTCGGGCGTCTCGGCAGTAAAGTCGACCAAGCCGGTCATGTTGTGGTTGACAGCCTCCCACTTCTCCAGATCATCGGAGTCACGGCGCCACTTCTTGGGACCTAATAAAACCGTGAGTATTGAGTAACACATATTGACCTTGTTGTTCTGGAAACCTACTAGTCGTCACGCCACGGGCGTTGCGCAGCTCACGAACGGTACGGGCACGACGGGCGATGTTACGCTGCTGCAGTCGCTTGGCATGCTCACTAGTAGCGCATGCATCGAGGCCACGCTTCGACCGGGCAGCAAGAGCATCACGAGCGTGAATCTCGCGCTTCAGCACATGAGGATCATGTTTCTCACCGGGATGCGCAACTGCGAGGGTCGCAGCGGAGAGAAGGAGGAGTTTTGAAAAATGCATATTGCTAGAATCTTTTTACCACTCAACATGTAGATCCAGTGAAGAATTCTGAGCGATTTTGTTTCCGTTGGGTTGATAGCTGATTGATGCTTGAAAGTCATATATTTATAACCCAAGCGTGTCAACGGCTTCGGGAAATCCACGTCATCGGAGCAAGATGGCAGCCACCTTGCCGGCTCCTGTATGGACCATTCGGGCAGGAAATGTTGTTCTAGTGCCTCTCATCCCGTAAGGAGATGCGTAATACGCAGTAGATGTAATACAATGGCTTCTTCGGCTTTTCCGCAGGGGGTCTTGTTGAGCCTGAAGAGATATAGTCGTCTTGGCGCCGCGTATGTTGGACCCGCATTAGGGCTTCGGCAAACGAATGGTAACCAGATTATTATGGTCTCCGTCTCTCTCATTGGGGAGCACTCGGCGGAGGAATTACGTTGGTCTGGGGTTCCTGCATCCCTCTGAAGCTTAGCGGCCCACGTCGCCTTATGCTAAGTACCGACAAAGTTGTGTTGATCATCGCCCACTTAGCCCAGATGTGGCAGTGTCGGACGTTTATAACCTGATTCTTACAGTATGCCGGTGACCATTTTAACTTGAAGGAGTATATTTATAGTTCACCTATAGAAGCCCTTCTTATCATGATCAGTCGTGCTCAGGAGGTCCAGCCAATGAGTATAGGTTGATTTGTATCATGTCCATCGTACGTCCAATATGCCGGATGTGGGGTGGCCTACGTCTTCATCTGTATCGCTGTCTTGGCGCTTTAATGCGGTCAATGTACTGGCTTGGAACGATGTTGATATTATTGAGTCGGTGTGACAGCGTTATGAGACTCATATTTTGGGCGGGGATAGCGCCCTTTCAGAATACACAGGAACGCTGGCATGGCCTGATGGCTTCAGAAGGGCTCATTCCCCTGAAGGAGCTATTCAGCGACTTTAGTCTCCCCAAAGGAGGAACGAGGAGAAGAACTGTCGTTTCCCCATGACGAGCTAACCGTTCGTTTGAGAATGAACTTGTTCACTGGGTCGAGAGTCATTTAGCACCAGGGACAGACATGGCTCGATACGTACGAAATTCGACCCTTTGAGAATGAAACAACTATCGTCTCATAGGGATGAAATATTCTGGTAAGTCGTAACGGAATGAATCGGGAACGCTGTGGGATCCACAGAAGATTGGGCTAGATGCCCACCCTACGTCTGCACATTTTCCTTGGGGTATTTCCACTTTGCCTGGCTTTCAAAATCCTATGACTTTTGTAATGCTAATGTCGGTGTCCCAGTGGGGAGAGTCATGGTATGGCCGTATTCAGACCAAATATGACCAGCAGTGTATGATAAAGCATATACACTAGTCTCTGAATAAGTGAACTCTTCTAATACAGCTTAGAAAGGACAAGAAGTGGTTGTAAGTAGAGATTAAAAGACCATGTTTGGGGCGATATCTAAAATGAAGTTCATATATAATTTAGATATACGGGTGAATTTTGTGGTGATTCTCTTTCTGGGATCCTGAAGCGAGTGTAAAATAACCTCTTGTCCTCCTGGCTGAAAGTGGAAACCTCAGGCTGCACCAGACATGGCCCCACTTATTCTGCCAGGGGAAGCCCCGTTATTTGCCCGCTATTTTAAATCGGGGGCCAGCTCCAACGCGGGTCTCCTCCTTAGTTACCGTCCAACATATCAATCGCTATTATGCCAAAAACGCTCCCTCTCCTCAAGGAAGAGATAACGTAATCTGATGGCCGCTTGGTAGATCTAGCCAGATTTATTGACGCTTTAACTTTAACTGATCTCACATTAGCCAACGATGTTCATATCAGTTTCAAGGCTTTTCTTACCATCTTCAGAGCCGGATGATTCCTTTCTCAAAAGCCAACTTCTGAACGTCTCGGGGCCAATCTCCACAGCAATAAAGGGAAAAGTACCCGGGTACAACGGCTGGCTCCTGAAATTTAATTGAGTATGGGTCGGAGGGACAGCCTCACAGCATTTCTTCTCGAATTTCGCCACATTGTCTTTTGCAATCAGGCTGTGCTGACTCTTTTACTGACATCTCGGTACTTGCGAATCCCAGTTGTCTGGTCATCAAATTCCATTCGGGCAGAGTTTCAGGAACTATAACAGGGCTTAAACAATTGTGTAGAGTCAGTCCGATCTCTTTCTCTCAATTCTCTGAGGCCCTCGGAGCTGCCTTTTCCGACCCTGATACAGTCGGAGACAACCCCCCCCCCCTTGTTACAATGAACGAGCTGGGACGAGGTTATAGCATATTGTAGCAGCAGATTTGAAGATGCGATGGAGTAGATAGGCTCTATCAGGTTCGTAGAATTTTAATGGCTTGATTCGGATGTGCAAGAGGTGACCATAAAACTGTACTGGTGTCATGAAGATTCACCAAGATTCACTGGCACATTGACAGATATGTTACTCTGTGAATTGGGTCCTTAAGAAACTGGCTCTCCAATTGTATCGTGAATTAACTAACGATGAGATAGTGTGTTACCTAATCATGAAGCGGCCTTAGATGTCAACAACAATCCTTCTTCTGTTACGAACTATCGTCCCTCATCTTGCTTTACAGCCACCCATGGCGCAGATCTACCGTCAATTGCTGCACTGGACGAACTGTCACTTCCATCCTGAGGCGGACCACAATGTCGATATAAATGAAGGGGAGGTTAACCGAAGCAAAGTCATTGACCATTATTTGAATAGTGTAGCATTACGCCCCACGAGCCGACGAGAATCTAAGAAACAGTGGAGCTTGGCCCTCGATGAGAGTGGGGATATGCCAAACAGCGCAGGTCGGTATCTGTGCCTGACACTGGGCGAAGACATACTAACTCTGCCCAGAGCAACTCCTAGATGACTACGCCCTGGCGCTAAACATCGCATCCCCGAATACTGTTGCTATGCGTTGCCGCATTGACGCTGTTCTGCTGTCGATTCTAGCCACTGCAAAGAAGGAAGAAACCAACGCTCGCGAACACACTGCACCGGACGCCGAAGACAGTCTGTATCTAGCCTTTCTGCCGAAAGTTTCTATGCCACATACCATCAAGGGAAAACGCTATACTCTGGAGTGTAATGCCGACAACATCCTATGGTACGGTGACCGCGATGAACTAGACACCAACCTACTTGTTGTTCGCAAGGAAAGTCCCTTGGATACTGGAGATTACTCAACGCTTGCGCCCATGGGTAAGTCCCTGCCTTTCTGGATACATCTCCTGGGGCAAGAAAGATGACTGAATGTTCTATAAAAACAGTCATGATCCACCGTGCCCACAGACTTGCCGGGCGTAAAACTGAGATCTATGGTATCTGTACCGATAGTTGCGAATGGAACTTCATACACATCAACAAAAAGGGCCGGGTACGTGAGCCCCATGCTTTGTATAAGGCTCACGTTCATGTTTTCAGGTCTCCCATTTATCACTGTACTGGTTGCATGACCAGCAGCAAATTATCAAACAGGTTCGCAGCATCATCCGCCAAGCAGTTGCCCTTCATCGCAAAGCAAGTGGGAGTTCAAGTCACTTGAGAACTTGCAGTGAATTGACCGGATGCAAGGTCGCGTATCAGAGTGAGCCGAGTGACAACTTCGATGCCATACTAGAATAACTTCTATATGTCGTGATGAGAGATTGGTGAGAATATTACAGGTATTTCGTGGAAAGGTATCAGGAACAAAACCAATCTAGGAAATTGATACCACCCGATGATAATTGTAAGCCTATAGCGTAGCTAATCTTTAGGCTCACATTATTATAGAATCGATGAAGTCGCAGCACCTTTAACATGTTGTCATCATCGATATCCCTCGTCTCCTAATGTCCTGCATCTTCTAATTTCCATATCAACTATTAAAGTGGACTCCACCTCTCGCAGCATATCGTTTAGCTATCTCCAGGAGTATAAACTTGGTATCAGCGTATCCTGTGGGCAAATACACCAATGGTTCCATGTCTATCATTATCGGGTTTGTGATCAAAGTGGAATGGTAAGTATATAAAGACTTAGCCAGCCGCTTGGTCAGTTGCCAGACTATGACTTCAAGTAGCTGGTGCTTGTCCTATCTCTCTATGACATTCGTGCCACCATAGCTCTTCGCGAAAGTAATAGCGTGCAATCTCTGATCCAGAAACCAGGATGGCTTTGAAAAAAAAGAAGGACAATAGGTCTATTAGGACCGCGAGGTATACATCGATACAGTTATACCGACACATCAAAAGCTTGATGATATGACACAGTCCCAGTCGGTGTTGGCATACGCCAAGTGAGAGCCATAAAGTACTCCGGCGGCACACCTGGCAGTTGCAGAGAAGGTTCCACCTTGAAACCAAAGCGCGTATAATATTTGGGGTTTCCCAATACAACACACCCAGCCGCATCGCGCACCTGAAGATCCGCCATCACACGTTTGATTAACATCGAGCCTATGCCTTTTCCTTGACACTCGGGTGATACGGCGACTGGCGCTAGCCCGTACCAATTCTCGCTGCCATCTGAGATTTTCACCGGTGAGACAGCGACATGCCCCACAATTTTATGTGTGACTTCGTCTTCTGCGACCAAAGAGATTGATAGTTGGTTCGCTTCGCGGAGGCCGCGAACGATGAATTGCTCGGTGTGGTCTGTATGCTCGGCATTCAGGAATGCGGTTGAAATGACTTCGTCGATTGCTGACACGTCGGAGTCCGTCTCAGGTCGGATGCGGATTTGCGTTTCGCTCGTCATTCTCATTGATTGTTTTCAAGGACTGAGATGTGTTAGATGTGTTTGTCGTCTGGAAGGTGCAGTTTTTTGCTCGAAAATGCTCATTTTAGAGATGGACTGTGGTCGGAGAGCGGAACGCGATATATGGCCAGAATTTTGGGTGCGACCGGGAATAGATTTATGTTACATCCAAGGGCATGAGTCACAGAGAGCCATTAGGCAAATGTATCGATATTTTACTAATGGCGGTTCCACTTTCACGAACTTGAGCCGACGAAACTCAACTTTCTTCTGAGCTTCCAAGTCTCCAACTCGCCCAGCTTTCAAATTCACACTTTAACTCTTCATATTGGCCTCCATCTTCATCATCAGGGCTGAGATGCTAACTGCTGAACACAGGTCCACATGCACCAGGGCTTCTAGCTCGCGTATATTGTCCTTGTTATAATACGTGAGAGAAAGGCCTCATGAAGGAATGAGCAGCTTTTCAGGTTATGTCCTGCTATCTCCTCAGTAGTCCTATATCAGTTTATTTAGCCCCATTGGGACGAGACGATTGGCCTATAAGGTAAACATCGATAGTGTGGAAGCTTGCACCGCAAAGTTGATATAGTGTATGCATGCCTTATAAGCTCTCGCGCAGTTTAGGAAATTGTGAATAAAGAGTAGCTGAAATTAGCCGAGATTCATTAGGGAAAGTAAGGTCCATGCAGGTATAAAATGGAAACGCAGGAAGACATAGGCGGCTTCATGCTGGGACAGATTCTTTACCATGTGCACTTAAATGAACCCTCGAGCTTCTGAATTTTTGACATAGAACACTTGTCATCCCCATGTAAATGGCGAGTGCATAGCATATATAGATGGTAGATAGTAATCTTCATGGGTAAACAAGTCTTTATCATAATAGAATGCTATCTTAATATCGACCAGCGGCTTGGATAATAGCTTAGTGAAGATAGTTAACTATACCTTTCTAATATTGTTAATTGAATTAATAGAAGTAATAATTAATCATCTTGAGGACTCCCGGGGCAGCCGGACAAAGACGATCTATGCAGAGTTATGGGCTACCTTTGCATCCATATCCTCGACAATCATCTCGGCAGCTTTCTCTGCAATGGCATACACCGTCGCCTGTATATGCGCGCTGACTTGAAGAGGCATGACACTGGCATCGACAACACGCAGGTTAGCTATACCGTAAACTCTCAGACGGCAATCGACTACGCCGGACTTCTCGCCTTCGAAGCCTCCCATCGCGCAGGTTCCGATCGCTGATCGTTATGTTAGCCCACCACAGTAGCAAGATAATGAAAAGGAAACTTACGGTGCCAGTCAGTGATGGTATAGTTCCGGACAAACTCGTCGTATTCGTCTATTTCAACTGGTGCGTCGGAGCTAGGCATCGGAGGAAATACCCGGGAGCAAATCATGTCTAAAAGTGGCTTCGTTGCGCAGATTCGCTCCGTCAAACGCTGGCCGATCTTCATTACCTCCAGGTCGAGCTCCCCATGACCAAGGTAGTATCGTGGATCGATAATTGGCTTGTCATAGATAGTCGCATGGAGGCCAGGGTCCTTCGGTGGCAGGTGGATTGACCCGCGAGACCAGGGATATTGCAACATCATAAGCATCGTACCATATTTCTTGCCTTCTTCGGATGTAAAGTATGGACTCCAGTTCCCAACATCGAACAGATACTCAAGCTGACCCAAGTTAGCATGCTCCTGGAATTGGCGAGCTAGGATCTCGTCTCGTTTTTTGCCTGTTTCTGTGGCCAATGACTCTGCTCTCGATCGGAGACCTTCCAGGTCCTCTTGACCGATGATCTGTGACAATGAACAATATGCGATCGAACACGGAAGGATTGTCCACGGCCCGGATTTCGTGTCTTCATACTCTCGACTCGCTGCCTCCCGAAGCGCTGAGTCCTGCAGCAGGTCATCACGGTGGGTATCTCAGGCGGAATTTCAAAGATTGTGGCTGTCACTGTATCATCCGTTAATGAACGTTGTTTTGTGTGTCGAAGGATCAATATCTACTCATATGCTCCTGGAGGTTCTCTCCCACATTCGGATTCTCAACCTTGACAGGAATTCCAGCAGATCGCAGGACCTCGGCCTTGCCAACTCCAGATAGCTCGAGAAGCTGTGGAGACTGAACACTTCCCGCCGAGAGGATAACCTCTCTTGCTGCGTAGACTTCCCTTTCCTCATTATCGCAGAGGATGTTGACTCCACTCGCAATCCACCGGTCACCGTCACCATCCTTCTCGATTAGTACCTTTGTCACCATTGCTTCCGTAAGTAGCACTAAGTTCGGTCGTGCTGCGATAGGCTGATAGTAGCGTTCGCCGAGTAACTCCTAGTTTGGTTGATGGGATCTACGGTGCAGATCATATTCCAAGCTCCTCTATTTGACCCGGCAAGGCTGTCTGGACTAGTATTCACCCCGACCGCATTGAGCGTCGCGTGCCAAAACCGGTGCGCTGGACCATAGTTTTGGATATGAGTTGTATGAAGGAGTCCAGCAGACCCATGTGTTTCTTCCTGGTAGTAGGAATGGTGCTGCTTTTGATGTGTGGTATCGGGAGGATGGAAAGTCTCGGAGCGTTGGAAGTATGGTCTTCTTAGTTGTTAGTCGACATGAATCCAAACCACAGCGATCGGTACACATACAAAAGATCATCCCAACCCCATCCGTGGTTTCCCAACTCCTTCCAAGCATCGTAGTCCTCTCTGTTCCCACGATTCCATGCCATGAAATTCAGGGCACTGGTGCCGCCGAGTACTTTGCCCCGAGGCCAAGGTAGTTTCCGACCTGATAGTCCTGGCTGAGACACCGTTTCAAATTGCCAATCATACTTAGACCCGATCGTCGAGCCGTAAAGACCTGGAATGTTAATTGCTTTCTCATCCAAAGCCGCAGGACCGGCTTCGATTACTCCGACCACGATGTCAGGGCGTTCGCTCAGGCGTGCCGCTAGCACCAAGCCTGCTGTGCCTCCGCCGACGATCAGATAATCAAACGCATGCACCGCAAACTCGTCGACGCGACCCATGGTGCGATGGTTTGCAAGGGATCTGAAGCTGTTAGCGTCAGGTTAGACACGTCCAGGCGGGGTTGTTGATATAATGCGCGCATGATATTCTCCGACTGGCTGATCGTACCATGCGATGTTGGCACCTCCAGCCATCTCACCGACGATCATCACCATGTGGGGTCTAGAGAGGCCAAGCTTCACGGCCGCGGCCCATCAGGAATAGAGTCTAGTGGCTGAGGCATTTGTAGGTTTCCCTGCTGTGCTTTTCGGGTTTGATCTGATCTTCACTTTTGATGTCTTTCTTGTGACCAATACATCCCGGTGTAGGTAACTTATTAATTCACTCCAAGAGGGCCCGTACGCTGCATGGCTTGTACAATCTACTGTCCGGAACATAGTTCACTCTGGCGGTGAGGTTCACTGCCTAAATTATATGGGTATAAGTGCATTGCGCGATGCTGCAACACAAGTCAATCATGTCGCCTTTACCTCAATCTATCGTATGCCTAGTCCAGATCATCATCATTGACACACTGTATTGCCAAGGGCGTAAGGTTGCCATCGACTTGTTAAATAAGCCATACAGATATCACGATTTAGCCCTACTTTCCCCCCCAGACAACCCACGTCAATCCAAACCCTACAAAAATCCCATTCGCATCTAAAAGCCAAGCACATTCAATCTCCCGAGATTTATCCAACGAAATACCCCAAATGCAGCCGATGATCAGTAATCAGGCAGTTTCACGGTGGTGGGCCCGACCCACAGTTTTTCCGATATAGTGCGAACGAGGGTCCCAAAGCGGAATAGGCAGGGAAATGCTAACTGCGTTAGTTGCTTGGATCAGTGATTTTTGCTTTTTCGTGGCCGATGGGATTGGTCTTGGTGGAATTGTATGGTGGAAGATATATTGGAGTGATTTTATGGTGATGAGGATGTGTGGTGTTTTGCTATGCATTTTTGGGATTTGGTCTGGGATCTTGGTGCGGGTGATGGTGGAAATATATATATTCAATGGTGGAGTCCTATGCTTGACTGTTGTATACTTAAATATATATTCTATGGGGAGTATTTATTATACAATTCTGATACTGCAATTGTCCAACAAAATTGAAAAAGATAAAGACACAGTGGCTTCGGATTTACTCATGTTGTGAAGAAGTGTCTATATCACAGCACAACGTAGTCAAGAAAAAGTATAGAACATGAGGAACATTGGGTCATTTTCACTGTTGGGCTACAAATTATGTATACTGGGAGCAGCTCGAGACTAAAGTAGATACCCCCGACAAGAAAAAACAACAGATCGACCTGAATATCAAAGTCACTAACTCTCAGTTACAAGTTTAACCCTTAACCGGAGAGGGACGGCGTAAAAAGAAAAAGATACGGTCTACTATATAATTTACAAAACACCAAATTTCTAGACAACGCGGACACCAACCGTCTATTTTCTATTCTGACTAAAAAACAACCCCCCTCCTAAAATCAGATCCTCACTTAAAGGTGCTGAGAAGAAAGGCACTGGCTGTAGTAAGGGTTCCAGACCTTGCAAGTGAGACCAGACTCGCACTGCTTGCTACCGGTGTAGTTGATGCCACCGCACTGGTACCACTCCTTGACAGAGCCACCGGCGCCGGAACTAGGCTGAGGAACAGAGTTAGTGGGCGAAGCAGAGGATGGAATGGCGGAGGTGGTGGAAGGAGTAGCGGGAGCAGTGGTGGAGACAATGGCGGAGGTGGTAGAGGTCTCAGTGGGAGTGTTCTCAGTGGAAGGGGCCTGAGTGGAAGTGGTGGCTGGCTGTTTGGCGATGGTAGTGAATCCAGAGGGAGCAGGAGCAGCACTGGTAGATGCAGGAGCAGATGCAGAGGCGGATTCTGATGAAGAAGAAGACGAACCAGAAGCGCCATCCCAGACGGCAGGGCCGGGGATGGGGTAGCTGTCGAAGGAGCTGTAGATGTCGAAGAGGACACCCTTGTCGGTGGCAGTGTAGGCGCCGGGGATGGAGACACCCTCGGGGAGAGTCTTGGAGCCGGAAGAGGTGACCTTGACCTGGACACACTCCATGTAGAACTGGGCACCGCCCTCGCGGTTACCCTCGTGGAGAGCGATGATCTCAGGGCGGAAGAGGTACTCGCCGGCAGCAACGTCGGGAACGGTGATGGTGTGCTTGCCGCGGTTCTTGATCAGGGTCTCGACGGCCCAGGTGCCATCGGTGTAGCCATCTTCGGCAATCTTGACCCAGCCATTGCCAGCAGTGCCCTTCTCGGTAGGGGCCATGTAAGTCATGACGGGGCCAAGGTGGGAGGAGGCGATGATATCGTCAGAGTCGCTACGGGAGTCGTGGTGCCACTCGAAGGTGACCTTGTCACCGGCCTTGACCTCCAGGGTCTTGGCGGTAGCTTGTTGTTAACATTGCAGGTCATGTCCTTGGAGGTGACATCGGTGATAGGGCTGTTGCTGGGGGGAGAACGGATGTAGCCGCTCTCGCTGTTACCTTCACCCTGGTCGACATCGTTGATCCAGACAGCGTGGACGGTGGCGTGAGCGCTGGCGAGCTTAGCAGCCGCTGCCAGAGCGAGCATACCATAGGTAGAAGGCTTCATTTTGATATAAAGAGTGTAAAACGTCGACTAGGACGGTAAAAAGAGTGTAAAAAGTGAATGAAAGTAGGAAAACAAAAGCAGAAAGGAATGTTTAGCTATCCAGGCTTGAGGAATGAAAAGAGACCTATCGAGGGTCCGGCGGAGGGCCCTTTTATACACATCGACAACAGCTTCAAGCTCTCTTCATGGTTGTGGTAGATTAATCGGTTCGGGATGGGGCAGCATGAGATGAGCGAAGCCCTGCCAAGAAGCGTCAACCGCTGATGCCAAGAATGAGACGTTTCAGCTAAATTTCATATCTTCACTAGCTTAGGGCTCTACTTGATTTATCCGACTTGGCAATCATGGCTTATTGGCCTGTGGCCTGAATTACAGTTGGTGGGATCAACTCCGCTAGGGACCGTGAGATGCCCTAACCTGATTCAAGTTCCTGGCACGAATCATGGGCAGTGGAAAAGCACCGACCACCTCACCTGCTAACGAGTCCGATTGGGTTTCTTGCTTATAGTGCTGCAGCGGTGGCCTTGGCAGAGGTTTTCTATATTGAATTGTTTCATTTGATATTGGTGGTTCCTATGGTTCGCTTTCGTAGCTTAATGAACTAATATCCCGAGTGCCGGTTATAGCTCCTTTTGGACCAACCCTCCTGGCCCTTCGATAGACCCCGCTGTAGTGTGTACAAGAAAGAGTCGAGGATCATGAAAACCAACACTGGCTGGTAGAAGGCTATGACATTTGACGCTTCACGCAACTACCGGTAGGAAAACTCCGAAGATAGCGGCGCCAAAGATCGGCAGGGAGAATGCGCCTCCTGTGACAGGTTTATGCAGGAACAGAGGCGCAGAGACGGGATGGTAAAACAGAGTGGACACGAAGGAGAGTGATGTGCGCATTAGCCGCCAGGAACCATAATTGTGCTGCGCTTCATAGATTATCATCGGAAGCCTGGGAATTCGCAGGCGGTCCAACTACTTCGGATCCGTTCCGACCGATATCAGGGTCCATTTTATTTCTCCACTTCGGCGGCGCATCGGCCATTCCCTAAAAGAGAGTTGCTCCGACGCCACTCTTAGATTGCGTTTCAAAGTACTACTCGTAGTCTCATACGGAGGGCCGGATAATATCAAGCAATTGTCCGGTGCATTTAGCCCACCAATCAGCGGCACGTAGATAGGCTACAGAATATACGGAGCATTCGGCCTTGGTCTACCCCGTGGCCAAATAGGTGTCTGGCAGTCCCTTCTTGACCTAGTACTACGAATCTGTGATCCATCTGGTTTCAAATCATAGTCCAGATGCCACATGGAGTCAGGGTTTACGAGGTACCCTTTCTGTTCTACCGAAGTTACGGCACCCTAGGGCGAGTTATCTCTTTGCCAGGGTCCCTGGCCGTGTGAAATGAGCACAGCGGCACTAATAGCCAGGTTAATACTTTTACCTGGCTTGTGATGCTTCGGTCAGCATCTAGACCTGTCTTTGACCGTGTGGCAATGTTCCGGTTAATATACATCTTAGTTAAGCCGGATATTATTTACATGGTAGGCAGTGCTGAGAGAGCTTGGAGTTGGGTCCCCGAGCGCACGGTAACTAATAAGCTATGAAAAGTGCTTTTTAATTAAGGGGAATAGTTGTATTTGTCCTTATCCATGTAAATATCAATAGTCTGGAGTAAGAATAGATCCTGGTAAACCGAGGTATAACATGAAATGGTATCTCCGGCCTACCAGAGTCCGAGACAACATCCAGAACACACAATGAATACGAGAGGGACTACAACTACCCCGTAGACTATTGAAGCCATCGTGGATATACGTTATTTTTAGTGTGAAGGTCGAGTACTCCGTAGGCTACAACAGGAATCATGCCATAGCATCGTAGCTAAGGGCTGAGAAAGCAGCTAGAAGCCAATAGTCCATTAGCTGCCTACCACAGGAAGGCATTGCAGACACAATCGTTTGATTTAGCGCCACAGAATATTCCCGACGTGGGCCGGACTAGTTAGAACGGAAGATGGGTAAACCGGGACTAATAATAATCAAGGCAGGCCCAGTGGAACTTGAAGTGATTAATCATTAAATAGCAGCAATAAAGACTAGGCTCCCCATATCGTGTGGTTCTAGCGTGAATAGAACATTCCAAGATTTCCTAGTTCACCTAAAGTTTATTGTTGGGATAATTTCCATCTAACCGCCCCTGAAGATATCAACGACGATCTCACCAACTGCTGAGCAGAGCATCTTGGAATTCACCCTTTCGTAGAGCTGTGTACACCTTGCTAATCTGCGTTCCAATACATTCCTTCTTGCGACGCTCCGTCGAATTATACGTCGGGTGGTCGGCGATACCTCGGTGCATTGGCACGGCAAGTTTCTCTCGGACAAAGACGTAGAAACTGCGTGACGCACTGCAGAGGTATGACTTGGTCGTCTGTTTCGTGAGAAAGGTTTCTCGTACTGTTGCATAGCTTTGTCCTAGCACATTGCATATTCGGGTTTGCCAATGCTGGGCTGATGCACAGCCGGTCAGCGCAGTATTTGCCGGATTACTCTCTGCTGCCAAGGATCTCAGGAGGACTCCAACAGAGTAGCTTGCGGTTAGCTCGCATCGTTCTGTGAGATCACAGGTGCTCGTTCGTGTCCAGTGATTCATTAATTCTTCCCAGAGTTTGCCTTGCACTGCCGGTAATCGAGCACCAAACGTCGATGAGTAAAGCTCAGCTGTAATCTCGTCGACCTTGACCCGCGCATCTTTCACAAAGTCCAAATGAAGCGCCCGCAGATCAAGTGCCTGGCAGAGTACGTACAGGTATGTGGCGGTCATTAGTGACAGAACTTCCACGGCATCCGCAGCATAACGACAAGCAATGAAGGCTAGCGAATTCAGACCCTGGTTGTGCATCTCCGCTGATTGAACATGGTTGCTGACGGGATGGTTCAGATAGGCAAGCTCAGACATGTACGACGCCATATTGATATCCACCCCTTTGAACGCAAACGATAAACTGGGATCGTCGACACTGAGGTTGGGAGGAAGACCCCGACTCAAGGTTGGATTGATAATTTCGGAACACTGGGAGAAGATCATCTTGCCCAACATCTGCATCGCGCCCATTGTCTTTTCCATGGCAGATGTGACCGATGCTGCCTGGAAGTTGCCTCCGTGATGGATCTGGGCCTCCTCTGGATCAAGGAGCGGGTTGTCCGTTGTGGAGTTGAGTTCGGTGACAACCTGCTTCAAGGATAATGCCATGTTCTCCATCTGGGGTCCGATCCATTGGGTCGACGTCCGCAGGGCGTACCGATCCTGTGCCAACCCGCCATGGTTGGCGGTCTCACTTCCTTCAGTGGGATTCTTTGCCAACTTAGAATCGGTCAACATCTTGAAGATATTGACTGCCACTTCCCGTTGGCCGTCATGGGGCCGGGCGTCGGCTATGAATGGATGGTAGTTGTATCTGGTGCCCAGTAAAGCTTCGGTGCCCATGGCTGTGAGTACCTGGGAAAGTAGAACAAGCTGATTCGCTTCGAAGAGGACGAGACTAGCTGCGCCGGCACTGAAAGCAGTGCCATTTAAGAGACCCAGGCCCTCCTTGGGACCGAAGTCCAACGGTACGAGTCCTGCCGCCTTCAAGGCTTCATCAGCAGGTAAAATCTGATCGGCAGGAGCATTGTGAATTGAGATATCCGGGTTACCCTCCAATGCGCCCGCGATGTATGCTAGGGGGGTCAGGTCTCCGGAAGCCGATATACTGCCGCGTAGTGGTACCACTGGGGTCAGCCCATGAGCAAGTAGAGTGAGGATATGTTCGACAACCTTGACTCGAACAGCTGAATGGCCTCGTAAGAGTGAATTACAACGCGTCAGCATAGCTGCTCGAACTAGCGGAACTGGCATGCAATGGCTCTTCAAGTGCTGCAAGCTAGAGACTGAACTTCCAAGACCGCGATCGCTCGGGAGTAGAACCGCTGCATTGTGATGCTGAATCAATGCCTTCTGTAGTGTCGCATAGTCATGGGTTCTGGTATCTGCGCTCCCCCCGAATCCTGTGTTAACACCATATATGACTTCGCCGTTTGCCAGTTTTTGACGTAGCAGATCTACGCTGTGGTGCATTCTATCCAGCACATGTTTATCATCTGTTATCGACGCAAGGATTCCGTTGCTGATAAGTGGGGGATTAGACAAATTGAATGCCAGAGAAGTGGACGTGCCTTACTGAGCAACGGCGAAGACAGAGCTGAGGTCCAAGGAGTGTCCATCCAGAACCACTCCCTTGCCCCCATCGGCGAACTCTCGTAGCTGACGACAGGAGGATAAAACAGATGCAGTATAGGAATGCTTCTTGCTATGGCGAATAGAATTTCTTCGCTGAGAGATACACTCTACCCTGGGCACCGAAGGATCTCCCATTTTGCTCGAGTTGGTAATATGGTGCAATTGTACTGGATATTATCTTGTAAAATTGAGCAGTGTGAAACTCTGAAGAATTATAAGGCCTGAGCCGAATACTCTAGCGGTGAGAGATGCTTAGCGTTTTACACATCAGAGAGGGCGCATACACATCACACGAGCTGCAGCCAGCTAAGAAGAACAAAAAGCGCCGATGGCCAATGAACATGAATACCTAGCCCTGCAGGCTGCGATGCTTCCGATGGCAAATATATTGGTATTCGATCGCTGCATAGAGTTCAAGCAAAAACTGCACTGCGTGCATTGAGATCAATTCAACAACACTCAGCAACCCTATGCCTTTCTTGTCCAAGCAATCCTCTTTTATATGGGAATGAATCCCTGTCTATAGCCAAGCCACATTATTGAAAAGAGCTCACACGCCCTGGAGAATATTCTCCTTCACTGCCCAGCGGCATGCTTGCCTATAGGGCTAGTCGTCTATTGAATAAAATTGGCTGGTGGCGTCTTCGATCAACCTCACTGGACATAATATCTAGAGTTTCAACTCGCCTGTACGAGCAACCATGGGTTTGGAAATGCCCCCTTGCGTCTACGAGGCTTGGCGAGAGCCGAGCTCAAGCCTCCTGCTTTGGGAGAAGAATTACCCAAGTGAATTCCTCCAGGATGACGAGTATCATGCTCAAGCTGCAGTTCCCTGTCCACGAACCCAGGATTGAGGGGATTTCTACTTCGACGAACCGGGGATTTCAGTCTCCTAACTCTTTTGGCCTTGAGTTGGGCGTAGGGCTTAGTCTGGAATATCGAGGAACGGGAATACCGTGGGCCTTTCAACCACTCTAAATATATCGACCTATAATAGCAGCCGAGGAGACAAAGAAAGTCTGAACCAAATTTCACAGCGACGGAGATCTTCGTTGTCTCACGAGATGTAGGTAATAAATTGACCCGGACAATTATTCCTATCAGGGTTCCAACTTGGCTCCTGGCTCTCAGGCCTCAGGCACCCAATCCAACAACGCCCAACCGACAACATTAGGCAAATCAGAAGACTTCAGTGATGCAGATTGCCACGTCGGAACCTGTCTGAAGGGGAACTTTTAGTCATTGAAACGCAGGGTGACTGATCCAAGATGACATAATGAGGCATCAACCCCGCATTTGGCCAGAGAGATAAATAATGCCCTATCTTATCTCTTCCCCTCACTCTGCAGTCTGGAGATATCAGGTAACCCTCAACAACCTTCCCAACTTCACTCACTCACCTACCTCGCCATGACGATGGATACAGAGATCAAGTACATACTCAGCCTCCAGGCCGTCCGTGAACGCGCTCACCGTGTGTTCCAGCTGGCTGAGGCCAACCAAATCAACCATTTCGAATATCACGAGGACCGCTTCGACGCCGCAGTTCAATATGTAGCGAACATCATCACGGTAGACTACCTCAAAGGCCTTCCATACAGCCACAAGCTGACCTTCTCTAGCGCGACTTTGGTCCAGACAAATATCATCTGATCCCCCCTCACGGCCGGTGGCAGCACTTCGACGTCGGTGGGATAGCCCGTGTGAAGGACCTCCTTGCGCGATGGGAAGCGGCGGGGTATGACAAGGACGAACAAGCTCGCAGCCTAGTCGATTTATTCTTTGTCTCGGTTCTGCTCGATGCTGGGGCAGGGGATAAATGGCGTTTCACCGAGCCGGGCAGTAAGACAACCATTGGCCGCAGCGAGGGCATCGCCGTAGCGACGTTGCATATGTTCAACGATGGCGAGTTTGCTCTTCCATCCAGTGATCGAAAGGACATTGTTCTAGGTCCGTCACCCTACCATCGTTAACCTCCCCTCTCGGATTCCCGCTAAGAAAACCAGGCGCCTCGCTCAAGGACTTCTCCGATGCAACCCTATCACGCGGCTTCCAGATCACAGACGCTAACCCGTTCGTCGGGGTCCCTGCAAGAGTCGAACTAATCAAGTCTCTCGGTCGCTCATTGCTCAGTCTCCCCGATATCTTCGGTGACACGGGTCGACCTGGGAACCTTGTCGGTAAGCCATCCGTTCATCCCCACCCATCTTATATTCCATCGCTTACACAGATCAAAAGACTATCTCAAATCTCGCGCCGACGCGTCCAACCGTCTCGACTTCGAAGTATTATGGGAAACCCTGCAAAGCGTACTCCTGCCCATCTGGCCATCCTCTCGAACGCAGATAGACGGCCATCCCGTCGGCGACGCCTGGCCACTAAAGGCCCTGGCAGATGATGCCCAGAAAGCCGGTCGCCAGTCCAAATGCTCACACATCCAGCCTTTCCACAAGCTGACGCAATGGCTTGCATATTCCCTAATGGTGCCGTTTGAGCGCCTGCTCGGGGTGGAGTGGAAAAACGCCGAGATCGCCACAGGACTTCCCGAGTACCGAAACGGAGGACTGTTCGTTGATTTAGGCGTTCTGACTCTGAAGAACGAGAGTCTGCAGCGTGGATTGGCCAACTCGGGTAGTGCTTTGCCTGCCTTTGAGGCGACGAGCGATGAGATTGTTGAATGGCGCGCTCTGACCGTGGCGCTGCTGGACAAGTTGCATGTTGCGCTGAGGGGCACTGAGTTGGGGAAGGAGAAGTTGAGCCTTCCTCAGGTGCTGGAGTCGGGGTCGTGGAAGGCTGGGAGGGAGCTGGCTGCGGAAAATCGACCGGAGACCAAGTCTAGTCCAATCTTGATTCTGGGGGATGGCACACTGTTTTAAGGCAGTGGTTTATTTCAGGGTTCTTGGTTGCACTGGAGATGACTGGGTCATTGGATTGGAGGGTTTGGAGTGTCTATGGTAGGTTCACTGGCTTCTATGGATCGTTTATATATAATCCAAGATTTCAGGTCTACATGAGGAGTATTCGAGGCATTATATAGCACGGCTGGTACATTATACATCATCCATATATATTTTGAGTAACGCAGCATAGTACAACAAGACGGCCAAGCAAAAAACCAAGAAATCGAATGTCCCATTCATCTATCTGCCCATCAGTCTGATATCTCATTGGAAAATATAGACCGCCGGAACTCGGACTCTACGTCTGCCGTCTCCATCAATCAACACCCACTCGACCTTGTCAAAACCCTACAGTCGCAACATCACCTCCCCACGACGACAGACCCTAGGCCCTGAAAAGTTGAGCTACATCAGATAGACTCCCCCGGGAGGCAACTTAGCCGGACTACACCCGAAAGCAATCTATTGATGTGATCCACAACTCGTGTAATGCAGGAAAGATCGGATGCATGCTGATAAACAGCAAAGTCTAGAACACACCGACCCGACTGCAAGATGAGACCAAGTAGACTAAGCGAACAGGTCCAGGAGCAGATCCCAGCACACAGAACAGGGTCATATGACATATAGAACAGGTGCAAACCATGGTCGAGCCCCAACACGAGGTTCCTGGACCGGCCCGGCGATGATGCTAGATGATACGGAAACCGGTGGCGTTTGTTTATTGATGTATAACTAACTTAGTGCATGCATTGCTATGCTTGAGTGCCTGATCTAGGACGCTCAAAAGCTCTGTACGTAACTTGATTGATGCAGCCACGGAGGAGATACTTCTTACAGGGCGAGGAGTGTCTTGTCATCCCCGTGGAAGCCCGATTGATACGGTCGCCTAGTGGTTTACTGGAACATATCATGGCAGGTCGCTTTAACGTGAAACACGAGAGAGCAGTCCATTATAACCTTCTCGGCAAGTGATTTCTCATGGAAGTTTCGATGGGACGGCAACTGAGCCGATCATAGGTGTATTAGTATATTAACCCCCATCCCCTTGATACGAGATTTGGAGTAGAATAAAAATTTTATACGAGGCATAAATCTACGGAGGACTCTCCTCCTAAGCTCCCTAAGTAAGAAAAGGTTTTAGTCACAGGGTTCCAGAATCGTCCTAATACCCGAAACATCCCGATTCTGGACGTTATGATCGACCTCTCCAACGATCCACAGTAGAGTGAAAGAAATTTTCAACGCACAAAGGCGTCATGAGAGAGCCATCGCAAATTTCTTTTGTGGTGACGTCGTGCCGCGTTGTGTCACGAGTGGTATCAAGTAGCCCCGGCAGGTTTTCCAGATCTCATGAGCAGATGGCTCAATGCCAGTAAAAAGCTGCAAAAGGAGATCTGAGAATCCTTTCCTAGCCAATGAGCTATACGGGATGTACAAGAATTCTGGCCTTTTTTCGGGACCGGAAAAAGGGCTGTTCGGTCGGTAGCCAATGCCGAGGCTCTTACCTAAATCGCATAGGAAAGTGCGAGCTTCTTAAGTTTGAGATGTGGATCCGTACCAAGCATTGGGAGGATTTTTAAAATGTGGGTAACCCTCAACATGACCATCCTGTACACCGCCCGTGGGCATCTCTCTAGAGAGAGACTGCTTTGAGAAAAGTGTTTAGAGTATCATGTTGCTCGTGGTGTACAGATGCGGATGAGGACTTAGAAGATATATCATACTGCAGCGTCACTGCTGCATGGAGTGACCGGAGGCGCCGATATAGCGTCAGCAGCGGTGAGAATTTTCGGTTTCGTTTCCCCGAAGATGTCCCGAAGATCCATATCGACCCCCGATCGAATAGCGTGGGATGCTGTGGCCCATGGGGTGGCAACTGACCGAGTCGGGCCGGGGGAGTTTCCAACGTAGTATGGAGTTAGGGCAGCGTCGGGATGCCGAACTGGAGACGGCGTGGGGGTTGACCTCATTCTTCTCCGGTGATCTCGGCCGGATTCCGATCGCTGAAACTGGTTCTGTTGTTTGCCTCTGTTCCTGTTCCTGACCATCTCAGCGGACAATGGCATGATTTGTGAAGGGAAGATTGACCTCGAGCCGTGGAAGATTTCGCGGGATTCAAGTAGATCTCTAGTTATGTATTGCTTGACTCTTGGATAGGCCATTGATCCCTTGGATGAGTAATGAGGTTTTTCCCCGAAGTTTTATAGACTTTCCCAAAAGGGAAGCCTCTTCGACCCACTGGGAGAAGTTCCTAACTGCGTCTTCCCCCAACACTGAACGGAGACAGCGGCCCCCGTGGAGAACGGAGAACGACAAACTTTGCCTGCTCAAGTGATGCGTTTTGTGGACTGCTTAGCTGGCCACCGCGTGATTTTCTGCCCTTCTCGTAGTGTGATGACGCAGGGTGCAGCAGGGTCGTAAGTTGGATTGATCCATGGTCAATCTACTATAATACTGCCTGTTCCTCTCACCCCGGTCCTCTTCTCCCCCATTCTCACTACTCCAGTCCACGTCTTTCCACCTTTAATCACCACTAATATGGAGACTGAGAAGGCCTACACTGAGAAGCCCCAACCGGGCCTCTCGTCTCACACAGAGGACGCCGCCTCCAGTTTACAACACATCCCGGCCACAAGCAAGACAGGCCTTGTGGTCGGCGGCAAACACGCTCAATCATTGTCTGACAGCTCCTCCCTATCATCAAGTGAGCAGAACATTACCACCTTCGACTTCGACCTCCCCCTACCGCCACACAAGCCACCGTCCAC